>NW_023045415.1:0-34027 GCF_011762505.2 Arvicanthis niloticus | reverse complement strand
TCCTTCTGGATGCCCTTCTGTTCTCTCCTCTCTCTGGATACCCTTGTGTCCTCTTCTCTCTCTGGATACCCTTCTGTTCTTTCCTCTCTGCATTCCGTTCTGCCCTCTCCTCTCTCTGGATGCCCTTCTTTTCTCTTCTCAACCTGGATGCCCTTCTGTCCTCTTGTCTCTGAGGATGCCTGCCTCTCCTCTTCTAGATCTAGATGCCTTCTCTTTTCTCCTCTTTCCCGATGCCCTTTTGTGCTCTTCTCTCTCTGAAAACCCTTCAGTCTTCTCCACTCTCTCGATGCCCTTCTGTTCTCTCCTCTCTCTAGATGCCCTTCTGTTTGCTCCTCTATCTAGATGCCCTTCTGTCTTCTTTTCTCTAAGTATGGCCTTCTTTAATCTTTTCTCTGGATGACCTTCTGCCCTCTCCTCTATCTGGATTCCCTTCTGCTCTCTCTTATCTCTGGAAGTCACTCTGTCCTCTCCTCTCTCTGGATGCTCTTCTGTCTTCTTCTATCTCCCGATGCACTTCTGTCTTCTCTGCTTTATGGATGCCCTTCTGTTATCTTCTCTCTGTGGATATGGTTCTGTCTTCTCTCTTTGGATACCCTTCTGTTCTCTCCTCTCTTTGGATGCCCTTCTGACCTCTTCTCTCCATCGATACCCTTCTGTCTTCTCCTCTCTCTGGATGGCTTTCTGTTCTCTCTCTGGATCCCTTCTTTCCTCTCCACTCTCTGGATGCCCTTCTTCACTCTCCTCTCTAGGGATGCCCCTCTGTCCTCACCTCTCTCGGAATGCCCCTCTGTCCTCACCTCTCTCTGGATGCCCTTTTGTCCTCTCCTCTCTCTGGATGCCCTTCTCTTCTCTCCTCTTTCTGGATTCCCTTTTTGTCTTCTCCTCTTGCTGGATGCCCTTCTCTTCTCTCCTCTCTATAACTGCCCTTCTCTTCTATATTCTCTCTGGATGCCTCTCTGTTCTCTCTTTTCTCTGGGAGCCCTTCTGTGCTCTACTCTCTGTGGATGCCCTTCTGTCCTCTCCTCGCTCTGGATGCCCTTCTGTCTTCTTCTCTCTTCCTATGTCCATCTGTTCTCTCGTCTCTCCCAATGCCCTTCTGACTTCTCCTCTCTCTTGATGCCCTTCTGTTCTCTCCTCTTTCTTGATGCCCTTCTGATCTCTGCTTTCTCTGAATGCCCTTCTGTCTTGTCTTCTCTCTGAATGCCCTTCTGCTCTCTCCTCTCTCTGGACGCCCTTCTGTTTTCTCCTCTCTCTGGATGCTTTTCTGTCTTCTCTTCTCTCTGAATGCCCTGTCTTCTCTCCTCTCTCGGGATGCCTTTCTTACATATGCACTCTCTGGATGCCCTTCTGTCTTCTCCTCCCTCTGGATGCCCTTCTGTCCTCTCCTCTCTCTGGATGCTCTTCTGTCTTCTCCTCTCTCCCTATGTCCTTCTGTTCTCTCTACTCTCTGGATGCCCTTCTGTCTTCTCCTCTCTCTGGATGCCCTTCTGCTCTCTCCTCTCACTGGATGCCCCTCTGTTCCCTCCTCTCTCATGATGCCCTACTGTCTTCTTATATTTCTGGATACCCTTCTGTTCCCTCCTTTCTCATGATACCCTACTGTCTTCTCCTCTCTCTGGATGCCCTTCTGCTCTCTCCTCTCTCTGTATGCCCTTCTGTCTTCTCCTCTCTCTGGATGCCTTTCTGCTCTCTCCTATCTCTGGATGCCCTTCTGTTCCCTCCTATCTCATGATGCCCTACTGTTTTTTCCTGTCTCTTGATGCCCTTCTGTTCTCTCCTCTTTCTGGATGCCCTTCTGTTCTCTCTTCTCTCTGGATGCCCTTCTGTCTTCTCCTCTTTCTGGATGCCCTTCTATTCTCTCCTCTCTCCAGATGCTTTTCTGTCTTCTCCTCTCTCTGGATGTCCTTTTGCTCTCTCCTCTCTCTGGATGCCCTTCTGTTCTCTCCTCTCTCTGGATGCCCCTCTGTCTTCTCCTCTCTCTGTAGGCCCTTTTGCACTCTCCTCTCTCTCTCTAGATGCCCTTCTCTTCCCTCCTCCTTCATGATTCCCTACTGTCTTCTCCTCTCTGTGGATGCTCTTCTGCTCTCTCCTCTCTCTGGATGCCCTTCTGTCTTCTCCTAATATGGATGCCTTTCTGCTCTCTCCTATCTCTGGATGCCCTTCTGTTCCCTCCTCTCTCATGTTGCCCTACTGTCTTCCTCTTCTCCTCTCTGTGGATGCTCTTCTGCTCTCTCATATCTCTAGATGCCTTTCTGTTCCAACCTCTCTCATGATGTCCTACCGTCTTCTCCTCTCTCTGGATGCCCTTCTGCTCTCTCCTCTCTCTGGATGCCCTTTTGTTTTCTCCTCGCTCTGGATGCCCTTCTGTCTTCTCCTCTCTCTTGATGCCCTGTTCGCTCCTCTTTCTTGATGCCCTTCAGTTCTCTCCTCTCTCCAGATGCCCTTCTGTCTTCTCCTCTCTCTGGATACCCTTCTGCTCTCTCCTCTCTCTGGATGTCCTTCTGTTCTCTCCTCTCTCTGGATTCCCTTCTGTCTTCTCCTCTCTATGGGTGGTGTTCTGTCCTTGCCTCTCTGTGGATGCCCTTTTGTCTTCTCCTCTCTCCGGATGCCCTTCTGTTCTCTCCTCTCTCTCTGAATGCCCCTCGGTTCTCTCCTCTCTCTGGATTCGTTTCTATCTTCTCCTTCTCTGGTTGTCCTTCTGTTCTCTCCTCTTTCTTGGTGCCCTTCTGTTCTCTCCTCTACCTAGATGCCCTTCTGTATTCTCCTCTCTCTAGATGCCCTTCTGTGTTCTCCTCTCTCCAGATGCCCTTCTGTCCTCTTCTCTCTATGGAAGTTCTTCACTCTTCTGCTCTATCTGAATGGGCTTCTTTTCTCTCCTCTTTAGGGATTCTTTCCTGTTCTATCAACTCTGGATGCACTTCTGTTCTCTTATCTCTCGGGATGTCCTTCTGTCTTCTCCTATCTCTGGATGCCCTTCTGTCTTCTCCTTTCTCTGGTTGACTTTCTGTTCTCTCCTCTCTCTGGATGCCCTTTTTTCTTTTCTTCTCTCTGGATGCCCTTCTGTACTATCCTCTCTCTGGATGCCCTTGTGTCCTCTTCTCACTCTGCATGCCCTTCTTTTCTCCCCTCTCTCTGGATTCCCTTCTGTCTTGTCTGCTCCATGGATGCCCTTCTGTTCTCTCCTCTCTCTGGGTGCCCTTTTCTCTTTTCTTCTCTCTGGATAACCTTCTGTTCTATCGTCTCTCTGGATGCTCTTTTGTACTATCCTCTCTCTGGATGCCCTTGTTTCCTCTTCTCTCTCTGGATGCCCTTCTTTTCTCCCCTCTCTCTGGATTCCCTTCTGTCTTGTCCACTCTCTGGATGTCCTTCTGTTCTCTCCTCTCTCTAGATGCCCTTGTATTTGCTCCTCGATCTAAATGCACTTCTGTATTCTCCTCTCTTTGTATGGCCTTCTTTACACTTTTCTGCAGATGCCCTTCTGCCCTTCCCTCTCTCTAGATGCCCGTCTTTTCTGTCTTTTCTCTTGAAGGCCATTCTGTCCTCTCCTCTCTCTGGATGTGCTTCTGTCTTATCCTATGTCCAGATGCCTTCTTTCTTGTCCTCTTTCTGGATACCCTTCTGTGCTCTGCTCTCTCTACATGCCCTTCTGTCCTCTATTTTCTCTGGATGCTTTTATGTTCTCTCCTTTCTCTGGATGTTCTTCTTTCTTCTCCGCTCTCTGGATACCATGTTATTCTCTACACTCCCTGGATGTCCTTCTGTCTTCTCGACTCTCTGGATGCCATTCTATTCCCTACTCTCTCTGGATGTCCTTCTGTCTTCTCTCCTCTCTGGATGCTCTTCTGTTCTCTTCTCTCTGTAGATGTGTTTCTGTCTTCTCCTCTCTCTGGATGCCCTTCTTTTCTCTCCACTCTCTGGATGCCCTTCTGACCTCTTCTCTCCATGGATGCCCTTCTGTCGTCTCCTCACTCTGGATGCCCTTCTGTTCTCTCCACTCTCTGGTTTGGCTTTCTCATTTCTCCTCTCTCTGGATGCCCTTCTTGCATCTCCTCTCTTTGTATGCCCTTCTGTCTTCTCCTCTCTCCCGATGCCCTTCTCTTCTCTCCTCTCTTCGGATGCCCTTCTGTCTTCTTCTCTCTCTGGATGCCCTACAAGTCTCTCCTCACTCTAGATTCCCTTCTGTCTACTTTTCGCTATGGATGCCCTTCTGTTCTCACCTCTTTTTGGATGCCCTTTTGTTATCTCATCTATCTAGATGCCCTTCTGTCATGGCATTCTGTCCTATTTTCTGTGGGTGTGCTACTCTCCTCTCCTCTTTCTGGATGCCCTTCTGCCTTCTCTGCTCTCTGGATGCCATTCAGTTCTCTCCTCTCTGTGGATGCGATTCTGTCTTCTCCTCTTTCTGGATGCCCTTCTGAACTCTCCTCTCCATGGATGCCCTTCTGATCTCCAGGCTCTCTGGATGCCCTTCTGTTCTCTCCTCTCTTGAGATGCCCTTTTTTCTTCTCCTCTCTCTGGATGGCTTTCTGTTCTCTCCTCTCTCTACATACCTTCTGTTCATTCCTCTCTCTTGATGCCAGTCTTCACACTCCTTTGTCTGGATGCCCTTCTGTCCTCTCCTCTTTTTGGATGCCCTTCTGTCTTCTCCTATCTCGCGATACCCTTCTCTCTTCTCCTCTTTCTAAATGCCTTTCTGTTCTCTGCTCACTCTACATGCCCTTCTGTCCTCTCCTCTCTCCTCATGCCCTTCTGTTCTCTTCTCTCCTGGATGCCCTTGTGTCCTCTCATCTCTCATGATGCTCATCTGTCCCCTTCTCCATCTGGATGCCTTCTCTCTTCTCCTCTTTCCAGATGTGCTTCTGTGCTCTCCTCTCTCTGGAAGCCCTTCTGTTTTCACCTCTCTCTGGATGCCTTTCTGTTCTCTTTTCTTTCTGGATGCCCTTCTGTCCTCTCCTATCTCTGGGTGCCCTTCTGTATTCTTCTCTCTCTTGATGCCCTTCTGTCCTCTCCTCTCTCTGCATTCCCTTCTGTATTCTACTATCTCTGGATGCCCTTCTCTTCTCTCCTTTCTCTGGATGCCCTTTTGTTCTCTCCTCTCTACATGAACTTCTCTCCACTCACCTGTCTGGATGTCCTTATGTTCTCGCCTCTCTCTGGATTCCTTTTTGTTTTCTCCGCTCTCTGGATGTCCTTGTGAACTCTCATCTCCATGGATGTCCTTCTGATCTCTCCTCTCTCTGGATGCCCTTCTGTTCTCTCCTCTCTCTAGATGCCCTTCTGTCTTTTCCTCTCTCTGGATGGCTTTCTGTTCTCTCCTCTCTCTGGATCCCATCTATACTCTACTTTCTCTGGATGCCATTTTCCACTCTCCTCTATCTGGATGCCCTTCTGTACTCTCCTCTCTCTGGATGCCCTTTTTTCTTCTCCTCTCTGTGGATGCCCTTCTGTTCTCTCCTCTACCTGGATTCCCTTTTTTTTCTCCTCTCTCTGGATTCCCTTCTCTTCTCTCCTCTCTCTAGATGCCCTTCTGTCCTCTATTCTCTCTGGATGTTTTTCTGTTCTCTTGTCTGTCTGGATGCCCTTCTGTGCTCTCCTCTCTCTGGATGCCCTTCTGTTCTCTCCTCTCTCTGGATGCCCTTCTGTCTTCTCCTTTCTCCCTATGCCCTTATTTTCTCTCATCTCTCCCGATGCCCTTCTATATTCTCCACTCTCTGGATACCCAACAATTTTCTCCTCACTCTGGATACCCTTCTGTCTTCTCTCTCCCTATGCCCTTCTGTTCTCTCGTCTCTCCAGCTTCCCTTATGTCTCCTCCTTTCTCTGAATGCCCTTATATTCTCTTCTATCTCCAGATGCCTTTCTGTCTTCTCTCTCTGGATGCCCTTCTGCTCTCTTCTCTCTCTGGATGGCCATTTGCTCTCTCATATCTCTGGATGCCGTTCTATTCTCTCCTCTTTCTGGATGCACTTCTGTTCTCTAATCTCTCTGGATTCCCTATTTTTCTTCTCCTCTCTCTGGATGACCATTTCTCTTCTCCTCTCTTGCGATGCCTTTCTGTTCTCTCCTCTCTTTGGATTCACTTCTGTCTTCTCCTTCTCTGGATGCCCTTCTGTTCTCTCCTCTATCTAGATGCCCTTCTGTCTTCTCTTTCTCTAGATGCCCTTCTGTGTTCTGCTCTCTCTGGATGCCCTTCTTTCTTCTCCTCTCTCCAGATGCCCTTCAGTCCTCTTCTCTCTCTGGATGTCCTTCACTCATCTGCTTTCTTTGGATGGGCTTCTGTTCTCTCTTCTTTCTGGATTCTCTTCTGTTCTCTCATCTATCTGGATGCACTTCTGTTCTCTCCTCTCTCTGGATGCCCTTCTTTTCTCTCTTCTCTCTGGAGGCCATTCTGTCCTCTCCTCTCTCTGGATGCCCTTCTTTCTTCTCCTATATCCCAATGCCCTTCTGTCTTCTCCTCTTTCTATTTTTTTGTTTTTGTTTTTTTGTTTTTTTGTTTTTTCGAGACAGGGTTTCTCTGTGTAGTCCTGGCTGTCCTGGAACTCACTCTGTAGACCAGGCTGGCCTCGAACTCAGAAATCCGCCTGCCTCTGCCTCCCAAGTGCTGGGATTAAAGGTGTGCGCCACCACCGCCCGGCTCTCCTCTTTCTTGATACTCTAATATTCTCAGTTCTCTCTACATGCCCTTCTGTCCTATATTTTCTCTGAATGCCCTTATGTTATCTCCTCTCTCTGGATGTTCTTCTGTCTTCCCTGCTCTCTGGATACTGTTCTATTCCTTACTCTCTCTGGATGTGTTTTTGTCTTCTCCTCTCTCTGGATGCCCGAAAATTTTCTCCTCATTCTGTATATCCTTCTGTCTTCTCTTCTCTCTAGACGCCCTTCTGTTCTCTCCTCTCACTGGATGCCATTCTGGCCTCTCCTCTCTCAGGATGCCCTTCTGTCTTCTCCTCTCTCTGGATGCCCTTCCATTCTCTCCTCTCTCTGGATGCTCTTGTGTCCTCTTCTCTCTCTGGATGCCCTTCTGTCTTCTCCTTTCTCTGAATGCCCTTCCGCTCTCTCCTCTCTCTGGATGCCCTTGTGTTCTCTCCTCTCTCCGAATGGCCTACTGTTTTCCGCTCTCTCTGGATGCCCTTCAACTCTCTCCTCTCTCTGAATGCCCTTCTGTTCTCTCCTCTCTATGGATTCGCTTCTGTCTTCTCCTTCTCTAGATGCCCATCTGTTCTCTCCTCTTTCTGGATGCCCTTCAGTTTGCTCCTCAATCTAGATGCCCTTCTGTCTTCTCCTCTCTCTATATGGCCTTCTGTAATATTTTATGTGGATGCCCTTCTTTGCATTCCTCTCTCTGGATGCCCATCTGTCTTCTATCTCCCGATGCCCTTCTGTCTTCTCCTCTTTCTGGATGCGCTTCTGTCTTCTCCTCTCTCTGGATGCCCTTCTACTCTTTCTTCCCTCTGGATTCCCTTCTGTTCTCTCCTCTCTCTGGATTCCCTTCTGTCTATTACTCTGTCTTGTTCACCTTCTGTTCTCTCCTCTTTCTGGATGCCCTTCTGTTCTCTCCTCTCTCCAGATGCCCTTCTGTCTTCTCCTCTCTCTCTCAATGTTCTTCTGTTCTCTCCTCTCTCTGAACTCCCTTTTTCCCTCTCTTCTCTCTGGATTCCCTTCTGTCTTCTCCCCTCTCTGGATGCCGTTCAATTCTTTCCTCTCTTTGAATGCCCTTCTGTCTTCTCGCTCTGTACGCACTTCTGTTCTCTCCTCTTTCTTGATTCCCTAGTTTTCTTTCCTCTCTCTTGATGTCCTTCTGTCTTCTCCTCTCTCCAGATGCCCTCTGTCTTCTCCTCTCTCTGGATGCTCTTCTGGTTTCTCCTCACTCTGGATGTCCTTCTGTTCTCTCCTCTCTCTTGATTACCTTCTGTCTTCTCCTCTCTCTAGATGCTGTTCTATCCAAAATTCTCTCTGGATGCCCTTCTGTCTTCTCCTCTCTCTGGATGCACTTCTGTTCTCTCCTCTTTCTGGATTCCCTATTTTTCTTTTCCTCTCTCTGGATGCCCTTCTGTCATCTCCTCTCTCTGGATGACATTCTGTCTTCTCATCTCTCCCGATGCCGGATGCCCGATGCCCATCTGTTCTATCCTCTCTCCGGATACCCTACTGTCTTTGCCTCTCTCTGGATGCCCTTCTACTCTCTCCTCTTTCTGGATGCACTTCTATTCTCTCCTCTCTTTGGATTCGCTTCTTTCTTCTCCTTCTCTGCATGCCCTTTTGTTCTCTCCTCTTTCTGGATGCCCTTCAGTTCTCTTTTTTATCTAGATGCCATTCTGTCTTCTCCTCTCTCTGTATGGCCTTCTGTACTATTTTATGTGGATGCTCTTCTTTGCTCTCCTCTATCTGGATGCCCTTCTGTCTTCTCCTATTTCCAGATGCACTTCTGTCTTCTCCTCTTTCTGAATGCCCTTCTGTCTTCTCCTCTCTCTGGATGCCCTTCTGCTCTCTCCTCTCTCTGCATGCCCTTCTGTTCTCTCTTCTCTCCAAATGCCCTACTGTCTTTTCCTCTCCCAGGATGCCCTTCTACTCTCTCCTTTCTTTCTGGATGCCCTTCTGTTTTCTCCTCTCTCTGAATTCCCTTCTGCCTTCTCCTCTCTCTCTCTCTCAATGCCATTCTGGTCTCTTCTCTTTCTGGATACCCGTTTTTTTCTCCTCTCTCTGGATGCCTTTCTGTATTCTCCTCTCTCTGGATGCACTTCTGTTCTCTCATCTTTCTGGATTCCCTATTTTTCTTTTCCTCTATCTGGATGACCTTCTGTCATCTCCTCTCTCCAGATGCCCTTCTGTCTTCTCTTCTCTCTGGATGCCCTTCTGGTCTGTCCTCTCTCTGGATGCACTTCTGTTCTCTCCTCTCTTTGTATTCCCTTCTGTCTTCTTTTCTATGGATACCATTCTACTCTCTCATCTCTCTAGATGCCTGTGGGGAAAAAAAAAAGGCTTGGGGATCCCGAGGTTCCTCCTGCCATACTGTGGGTAGTCGACTGAAAACGCTCTGGGTTTCTCCAGCTGGAAGTTGGGCCCAGCTGTTCAATAACTAAAAGTCTCTCCCTGGCTCCTCACGGTTCCTCATAGCGGCGCAGCCCCAACACACGAGGAAGCCCTTGGGTTTCCAAAACTGGTTTATTCACATGGCAGATCATGGATGGATCTGGATGCATATCCCTCAAACCCAGGATCGACCTGAGTTAAAAGGGGAGGGGAGAAGGGGGGAGGGGCTGGGAGGAATGTTTAATTGGCTCCACCTCTGGCCTTCAGGTACCTCATTAGTATGTAAATCTCTCTAGGGCCTGTTCACGCCCTCCACCTGTGTACATGACTGAAGGGTGGAGGTGAAATGGAGATTAGACCTTGTGTTAGGCCCAACATCCCACCCTTTTTTCTTTCATAAAAGGAGGGGCAACTCTGTGTTAATGAGAGATGTGGACCACATGGAAGTAGTCTGGAGTCCCAGAGCACGGGGAGATAATATGCCGTCCCTGACAGGCAATGTCCTGTTGGGTCTCCTGGCTATCTCAAACCCAGGGCTCTATCAAGGGGGCCTAAGAACAGGGCTAAACATCCTACCGTCCCTAAAAGGGTCTCCGGGGTTTAAAGCCCGTTCAACCAGGCTATGTCCAAACCATCTCTTCATGGCCCAACATCTCACTGTTTTTTTGTGAAAATTTTGGATGAGGTGGTCAAAAGAAAACACTATGTAGGCCAGAGGGTGTAGCATAACTAAATCAAGGGTAGTGGGAATTGAGGGTAGGGTTTGGAAGGCAGGGAATCATTGAAACAATTAAATACAGGTTGTACAGTTTGAGGGTAATGACAACTGATTAATCTAAATAGACATTATGTTTTCCTCACTAACATGTAACTTTAGCTATGTGACTTTGGCAAAAGAGTTTATTTGTAGCTGGAAGGTCTAGATTTGTCTTCTGTAGTGAGCATCTCTGGGTTCTGGCATGCATCTCTGGAGCTTGGTGTGAGTCTCTGGATTTCAGCATGTTCTGGGGTCTTCAGTCAGATGAGATGACTGGAAGAAAGCAGCTTAGCAGGTTTCAGGAGGTGGTGCTGTCACTGGATCTTGGAGTGTCTCTGGAGTCTGTAGTCAGATGAGGTGACTAGGAAAAGGCAGCTTGGCATCTCAGGCAGGTTCCAGAGGATGGCTGGACTCTGTTGGATCTGTGGGTATACCTGTAGGATAATCACAGGAGGGAAGCAGCACCTCGGGCAGGGAGATGTCTGTAGGCTGGACATAGGGCATTAAATTGCTTGGGAACAAGCACCTTATGGCCTGTTGTTAAGATCCTGGAAAAGCAAAGTTGTTTGAGGAAAGTTTAGTCTTGGAAGGTATCTGAGTCTGTTTTTGGATGGCTGAGGGAGAAAAACAATGTTAATTTTGTATCTGGGATTGGCAGCAACAGTTTGCCTGTAAAAGAAATTAGTTGTTAATTAAGACTCAAGAAATGGTGATCAGCACGTTCACTTAAACTGTGGAAGGAAATTAGATGGCTTTTAAACCTTGAAGAAATTATAAAGGTTGAAAAAAAATAATGTTGGACATATATCACGAATATTAGAGAGAAAAGGCAGCATTAAAACAAAAAATTAACAAACATTTTGGTTGAAAAACACAAGCATTGTTGCTCTAGATGTTCCTGTTAGAAAGAAAAGGAAAATTTTTTGGTTGAAAAACAGGAACATTTGTTGCAGGCCCTCCTGTTGGGGAAAAGCAGTACCGAGAGGACCTGTATTCCACCTTTCTTTTTATTAGAAATTTTAATTGTAGAGAAGGATTAAAAAGCTAACTTGAAGTTTATAGGGAGAGATACCTAGGCTTGATAGGAGAGCTAAGAGTCAGAGAGTGAAAGGCTATAGGAATCTCTCACCTAAGGAAGGAGTCTTAGGAGGGTCACAACAGGCACTGTGACTTGAAAGACTGCTGTTGTCTGTGAAGGAGCCCTCTCTGTGGAGCTGGGGGATGGGCAAAGTGGAGGCTAGGGGGTCTGCCATCTTGCCCTTGAGCTGGAAAGCACATGGAGAGGGAGAGACAGAGAGAAAGAGGAGGAGGAGTTAAAGTAGAGAAGTTGACCAGGAACACATGGAGAAAGAGTGGGGCCTAGTTTTTTGAACTAGGCAGTAGCTAAAAATTAGAAGAAGCTAACAAGGAATGCGTGGAGAAAGAGGGGGGAGACAGAAAGAAGCCTGCCTAGTTTTGTGAACTAGGCTGGGAATTACTCACTGTCCTGGAGTTTTGCGGAGAGGTTTTCTGTGGGCAATAACTGGGGAGAACACTCTTGGAGCTGGCTCTACCACCTGTAGCTGGCTCTACCACCTGTAGGGAACGATATGGGCTCATGCGTGGGTGAGCGGGTCCCCTGCGGAACCTCAGGCGGTAGGTTGGATTCCGATGGACCAGGAGTTGTGTTCCCTTGGGGACTCCATCTTTCATCTGTCTAATCTCACCAGCATTATGGGGAGGTCCACGGCACACAGCATAGTGGCTCCCTTCTACTGGAACTCCATCTGGGCCAGTCACATTTGTTGCTTTAGGACCCCCTTTTCCTACAACCACATCAAACTCTACAATTTCTCCCTCCCCCACACTGCGCAGATACTTGCGTGGATTATTCTTCTTGATGGCAGTCTGGTGTATAAACACATCTTCTTTGGTGTCATTTCGGTTTATAAATCCATATCCATTTCTGACGTTGAACCATTTGACAGTGCCAAGGACTTTGGTGGCGAGAACTTTCTTCTCCGAGTCCTCGCTGCCCACGGGAGCTGAAGAGGCCGGGGCGGGTCCGGGGGCTGTGTCTCTGCTGGGGCTCCCCGCAAGGGGCGCGGCTGGCGCCGGGGCCTGGGGCGTGCCACTGGCTGCAGGGCTCTTAGGCGCGGGGTCAGCGGCCTGCAGGAGCGTGGTGTCGCAGGTGGTGGCCTCAGCTGCCTCGCTCATGCCGCCTCTCCGCTCTCTCCGGGCACCGGTTAGCGCGGTGGCTGTCGCGGAGGGGCCAGCTCGCAGCGGGCGGCTCGGGGGCGGGGGACGCGCGAGCTCGAGGTCTCCCTGGGTCTCCCGGCCCCAAAGATGGCAGGTTGTAGGGCATTCATATTTCCAATGTCTTGTCTCCCCACATTTGAAGCAGATTCCTTCTGTTTTTACTGCTGCCACAAATGCCTGAGCTATGGATGTGACCTGGTGCGATGCAGTTTCTATTTCTCTGGTTGCCACAATCCACCTATCATGATGTTCTTCCCGGAGACCCTGGCAGGCTAGTCTAGACTCAGAAGTCATGCCTTCCCAAACAATGGTTTTAAGAAGAAGGTCCCTAGCTGTGGGGTTGGAGATTTTTCTTTCTAAGCTCATTTTAGTTTTGAAGATAAAATCAGATAGAGGTTCTCCAGGCTTTTGATGAAGGGAGAGCAGGGAGTGGGCAGGGTCTTGTGACCCTGAATGTGGGGTAAGCCTATTCCAGGCTTGAATGGCACAGAGGCGGACCTGGTTATAGTAGCCTGCTGGCTGACTTGCCTGTTGTGCCCCAGTAGAGAAATCTTCCTGGCCAAAGAGTTCTTTAAAACCCCATGGAGTGTCATCTTCCCTTCCCTGGTTTTGCCTGACTTGCTGAAGACACTCATCACGATAATATGCCTCCCATTCTAGAAACATTGGATCAGGAAGGGCAGAACGGCAAATATCTCTCCAATCTTGGGGGGTGTTTAAGTTGGCAATATGGCTCTGTAGGAGGGATTTTGTCCACAGTGCATGAATGCCATCTTCCTTCACTGCCTGCCTGAGTTCTTTTAGGTTGGAGGCTTGGATAGGGTGCCATTTAAGTGGTTTAGTTTGAGTGGGGTGGATATTAACTGGGAATGTTTGAGCAGTTTGGGTTTTATCTATGGATTTTGAAGGACTGCTAATTTTGCGGCTAAGAGGAGGGGGAGGGGACTTATCTCTCTTTGGTTGGGAGGTAAGAGGGAAGGCAGGGGAAAGCTCCTTTGGTATTTTAATGAAGCCTTGCCTTTGGATGGGGGAGGGAGGGTCAGGAGGAGCACATGGTTTCATTTCCTCCAAGGCATAAGGGGGAAGGGGTGGGTATATGGATTTTATTTCTCTTATTAGTTGGATAAGGGCCTCAAGGTCTGAAACCAGGTGACTTTTGGGGCCTTGGTTTTTGGGTTCATTTAACTGAGGGGCCCCAGGAGCTGTGTTGTTCTCAGTCTGTCCTATTTTCGATGGTCTTATACATTGCCGAATTGCAGCTAAGATCGGCAAAAACTCACAAGGGGGTTTTTTATCTCTGTTTTTGATAAGGGAAGCTACTTTGCTCCAAGAGTCTGGACTGTAAATATTATCCTCTGCCATGCATGGTGCTATCTGAAGGACTTCCTCCCAAAACAAGGAGGCTTGCCTTTTGCCTATTTTATCCCGTGGGTCTTTAGTAAAGAATATATTTGCCTGGCTTGGGGTGAACATTTACGTGAGGTGGAGTTTCCCATGATAGAAAAGAGGAGAAACGCCTTGTCCAATGGGAACGTTCCCTTGGCCTATTGGCTTTGGGGGATTCCACAATGGTCTAAGAGCGCCAAGCCTTCCCGCAGATTTAAGAACTGGCAGCCGCCCTTATGGCTTTTAAATGGCTGCTGCATCACCAGATTTCTTTTTGTTTTAGAGAGAGTCTAGATAGAGTCTTTGCCAACGCCCGTTGAGGGCTGTCAGGATTTAAGCAGAGGCCAGGGAAGCTTTGAACCAGCACCAGAGAGTGGCCCTGGCCAGGAGGTAGCAAAGGCTCCCTTGGCTTACTTAAATCCGCGCGATGGCTTCCGACTGAAACACAGGAGGAAAAAACAGATTTCTTGTTTCAAGAGTTCGGGGCTTACCCTTCCCGAGGTATCAGTAGCTGCGTGGTTGTGTGGCTTCCAAGGCTCCACGTTTGAGGCGCCAGATGTGGGGAAAAAAAAAGGCTTGGGGATCCCGAGGTTCCTCCTGCCATACTGTGGGTAGTCGACTGAAAACGCTCTGGGTTTCTCCAGCTGGAAGTTGGGCCCAGCTGTTCATTAACTAAAAGTCTCTCCCTGGCTCCTCACGGTTCCTCATAGCGGCGCAGCCCCAACACACGAGGAAGCCCTTGGGTTTCCAAAACTGGTTTATTCACATGGCAGATCATGGATGGATCTGGATGCATATCCCTCAAACCCAGGATCGACCTGAGTTAAAAGGGGAGGGGAGAAGGGGGGAGGGGCTGGGAGGAATGTTTAATTGGCTCCACCACTGGCCTTCAGGTACCTCATTAGTATGTTAATCTCTCTAGGGCCTGTTCACGCCCTCCACCTGTGTACATGACTGAAGGGTGGAGGTGAAATGGAGATTAGAACTTGTGTTAGGCCCAACAGATGCCCTTCTGTGTTCTCCTCTCTCCGGATGCACTTCTGTTCTCTCCTCTTTCTGGATTCCCTATTTTTCTTTTCCTATCTCTGGATGCCCTTCTGTCATCTCCTCCCTCTGGATGACCTTCTGTCTTCTCCTCTCTCCCGATGCTCATCTGTTCTCTCCTCTCTCCGGATGCCCTACTGTCTTCTCCTCTCTGGATGCCCTTCTACTCTCTCCTCTTTCTGGATGCCCTTCTGTTCTCTCCTCTCTCTGGATTCGCTTCTGTCTTCTCCTTCTCTGCATGCCCTTTTGTTCTCTCCTCTTTCTGGATGCCCTTCTGTTCTCTTTTTTATCTAGATGCCATTCTGTTTTCCACTGTCGCTGTATGGCCTTTTGTATTATTTTATGTGGATGCCCTTCTTTCTTCTCCTCTTTCTGAATGCCCTTCTGTCTTCTTTTCTCTCTGGATGCCCTTCTGCTTTCTCCTCTCTCTGCATGCCCTTCTGTTCTCTCCTCTCTCTGGATGTCCTACTGTCTTCTCCTCTCCCTGGATGTCCTTCTACTCTCTCCTCTCTCTCTGGATGCCCTTCTGTTTTCTCCTCTCTCTGGATTCCATTCTGCCTTCTCCTCTCTCTCTCAATGCCATTCTGGTCTCTCCTCTTTCTGGATACACTTTTTTCTCCTCTCTCTGGATGCCATTCTGTATTCTCCTCTCTTTGGATGCACTTCTGTTCTCTCATTTTTCTGGATTCCCTATTTTTCTTTTCCTTTATCTGGATGACCTTCTGTCGTCTCCTCTCTCCTGATGCTCTTCTGTCTTCTCCTCTCTCTGGATGCCCTTCTGGTTTCTCTTCTCTCTGGATACCCTTCTGTTCTCTCCTCTCTTTGTATTCCCTTCTGTCTTCTTCTCTATGGTTATCCTTCTACTCTCTCATCTCTCTAGATGCCCTTCCGTGTTTTCCTCTCTCCAGATGCACTTCTGTTCTCTTCTCTTTCTGGATTCCCTATTTTCTTTTCCTATCTCTGGATGCCCTTCTGTCATCACCGCTCTCTGCATGCCCTTCTGTCTTCTCCTCTCTCCCGATGCCCATCTGTTCTCTCCTCTCTCTGGATGCCCTATTGTCTTCTTCTCTCTCTGGATGCCATTCTACTTTCTCCTCTCTCTGGATGCCCTTCAGTTCTATCCTCTCTCTGATTCCCTTCTGTCTTCTCCTCTCTCTGGATGCCCTTCTGTTCTCTCCTCTTTCCTGATGCCCTTCTGTTCTCTCCTCTCTTCAGATACCCTTCTGTCTTCTCCTTTCTCTGGATGCCCATCTGCTCTCTCCTCTCTCTGGATGCCCTTCTGTCTTCTCCTCTCTCTGGATGCACTTTTGTTCTCTCCTCTCTCTGCATGACCTTCGGTCTTCTGCAATCTCCCGATGCCCTTCTGTTCTCTCCTGTCTCTGAATGCCCTTCTGTACTTTCCTCTCTCTGGATTCGCTCTGTCTTCTCTTTCTCTGGATACCCTTCTGTTCTCTACTCTCTATAGATGCCCTTCTGTTCTCTCCTCTATGTAGATGCCCTTCTGTCTTCTCCTCTCTCTGTATGGCCTTCCTTACTCTTTTCTGTGGATGCCCTCCTGACCTCTCCTCTCTCTGGATGCCCTTCTTTTCTCTCTTCTCTCTGGAGGCCATTCTGTCCTCTCCTCTCTCTGGAAGCCATTCTGTCTTCCCTGTCCCCAATGCGCTTCTGTCTTCTCCTCTTTCTGGATACCCTTCTGTTCTCTGCTATCTCTACATGACCTTCTGTTCTCCCCTCTCTATGGATGCCCTTCTGTTCTCTCCTCTCTCAGGATTTCCTTCTGTCTTCTCCTCTCTCTTGATGCCCTTCTGTTCTCTCCTCTTTCTAGATGCCCTTCTGTTCTCTCCTCTCTCTGAATGCCCTTCTGTCTTCTCCTCTTTCTGGATGCCCTTCTGTTCTCTCCTCTCTCCAAATGCCCTTCTGTCTTCTCCTATCTCTGTATGCCCTTCTGTCCTCTCCTCTCTCAGGATGCAATTCTGTCTTCTCCTCTCTCAGTATGCCCTTCTGTCTTCTCTCTCCCTATGCCCTTCTGTTCTCTCATCTCACCGGCTTCTCTTCTGTCTTCCCCTCTTTCTGGATGCACTTCTGTTTTCTCCTCTCTGCGGATGCCCTTCTGTCTGATCCTCTCTCTGGATGCATTTCTGTTCTCTCCTCACTGGATTATCTTCTGTCTACTCCTCTCTCTGGATGCCGTTTTATCCTCTCCTCACTCTGGATTCACTCTGTCTTCTCCTTCTCTGAATGCCATTTTGTTCTCTCCTCTTTCTGGATGCCCTTCTGTTCTCTCCTCTATCTAGATGTACTTCTGTCTCCTACTCTCTCTGTATGGCCTGCTCCACTATTTTATGTGGATGCCCTTCTTTCCTCTCCTCTCTCTGGATGCCCTTCTGTCTTCTCCTCTCTATTGATGCCCTTCTGTTCTCTCCTCTTTCTGAATGCTGTTCTTTTCTTTCTTTTCTCTGGAGGCCATTCTGTCCTCTCCTCTCTCTGGAAGCCCTTCTGTCTTCTCCTATCTCCTGATGTGATTCTGTCTTCTTTTCTTTCTGGATACCCTTCTGTCCTCTGCTATCTCTACATGCCCTTCTGCTCTCTCCTCTCTCTGGATGCCCTTCTGTTCTCTCCTTTCTCTGGATTTCCTTTTTTTCTTCTCCTCTCGCTTGATGCATTTCTGTTCTCTCCTCTATCTAGATGCTATTCTGTCTTCTCCTCTCTCTGTATGGCCTTCTCTTCTATTTTATGTGGATGCCCTTCTTTCCTCTTCTCTCTCTGGATGCCCTTCTTCACTCTCCTCTCACTGGATGCCCTTCTGTCGTCTCCTATCTCTGGATGCCCTTCTGTCATCTCCTCTCTCTTGATGCTCTTCTGTTCTCTCCTCTTTATGGATGCCCTTCTGTTCTCTCCTCTCTGCGGATGTCCTTCTGTCTTCTCCTTTCTCTGGATGCCTTTCTGTTCTCTCCTCACTCTGGAAGACCTTCTGTCATCTCCTCTCTCTCGATGCCCTTCTGCTCTCTCACTTCTCCGAATGCCCTTCTGTTCTCTCCTCTCTCTGGATTCTCTCTGTCTTCTTCTCTGGATGCCCTTCTGTTCTCTCTTCTCTCTGGATGCTCTTCTGTCTTTTCCTTTCTTCAGATGTGCTTCTGTCCTCATATCTCTCTGGATGTCCTTCTGTCTTCTGCTCTCTCTGGATGAACTTCTGTTCTCTCCTTTTTCTGGATTCTCTTCTGTTTTCTCATTTCCCTAGATGCCGTTGTGTGCTCTCCTTTCTCCCTATGCCCTTCTGTTCTCTTGTCTCTCCAGCTTCCCTTGTGTCTTCTCCTCTATCTGGATGCCTATCTGTTCTGTCCTCTCTCCAGATGCCCTTCTGTCTTCTCTTCTTTCTGGATGCCCTTCTGCTCTCTCCTCTCTCTGGATGCCCTTCTGTTCTCTCCTCTCTCTGGATGCCCTATTGTATTCTCTGCTCCATGGATGTCCTTCTGTTCTCTCCTCTTTCTGGATGCCCTTCTGTTCTCTCCTCTTTTTCGATACCCTTCTGTCTTCTTCTTTCTCTGGATGCCCATCTGCTCTCCCCTGTCTCTTTATGCTCTTCTGTTCTCTCCTCTCTATGAATTTCCTTCTGTCTTCTCCTCTCTCTGGATGCCCTTCTATCCTCTCCTCTCTCTGGATGCCCTTATGTCTTCTCCTCTCTCTGGATGCACTTTTGTTCTCTCCTCTCTCTACATGAAATTCTGTCTTCTCCTCTCTCCTGATGCCCTTCTGTTCTCTCCTGTCTCTGAATGCCCTTCTGTTCTCTACTATCTCTGGATTCGCTCTGTCTTCTCATTCTCTGGATGCCCTTTTTTCTCTCCTCTCTCTTGATGCCCTTCTCTTCCCTCCTCTATCTAGATGCCCTTCTGTTTTCTCCTCTCTCTGTATGGCCTTCTTTACTCTTTTCTGTGGATGCCCTTCTGACCTCTCCTCTCTCTGGATGCCCTTCTTTTCTCTCATCTCTCTGGAGGCCATTCTGTCCTCTCTTCTCTCTGGAAGCCCTTCTGTCTTATGCTATCTCCTGATGCGCTTCTGTCTTGTCCTCTTTCTGGATACCCTTCTGTTCTCTGCTATCTCTACATGCCCTTCTGCTCTCTCCTCTCTCTGGATGGCCTTCTGTTCTCTCCTTTCTCTGGATTCCCTTCTGTCTTATCCTCTCCCTTGATGCCCTTCTGTTCTCTCCTCTTTCTGGATGCCCTTCTGTTCTCTCCTCTCTCTGAATGCCCTTCTGTATTCTCCTCTCTCTGGATTCCCTTCTGTTCTCTCCTCTCTCCAAATACCCTTCTGTCTTCTCCTATCTCTGAATGCCCTTCTGTCCTCTCTTCTCTCTGGATGCAATTCTGTCTTCTCTCTCTGGATGCCCTTTGTTCTCTCTTCTCTTGGGATACCCTTCTTCCCTCTCTTCTTTCTGGATGCCCTTCTTTCTTCTCCTCCCTCTGGATGCCTTTCTGTCTTCTCTTTCCTTATCCCCTTTTGTTCTCTCATCTCACCGGCTTCCCTTCTGTCTTCTCCTCTTTCTGGATGTACTTCTGTTTTCTCCTCTCTCTGGATGCCCTTCTGTCTTATCCTCTCTTTGGATGCCCCTGTGCTCTCTCCTCTCTCTGGATGCCTTTCTGTTCTCTCCACTGTCTGGATTCCCTTCTGTCTTCTCCTCTCTCTGGATGCCATTTTATCCTCTCCTTGCTCTGGATTCGCTCTGTCTTCTCCTCTGAATGCCCTTCTGTTCTCTCCTCTATCTAGATGCCCTTCTGTCTCCTCCTCTCTCTGTATGGCTTTCTTTACTTTTTTATTTGGATACTCTTCTTTACTCTCCTCTCTCTGCATGCCCTTCTGCCCTGGCTTCTCTCTTGAGTAAATTCTGTCTCCTGCTCTATCTGGATGTCCTTCTGTCTTCTCCTATCTCCTGATGCCCTTCTGTCTTCTCCTCTTTCTGGATGCCCTTCTGCTCTCTGCTCTCTCCAGATACCCTTCTGTCCTCTTCTCTCTAGATGCCCTTCTGTTATCTACTCTCCCTGAATGCACTTCTGTTCTCTCCTCTCTCAGGATTCCCATCAGTCATATTCTTCATCTGGATGCCTCCTCTCTTCTCCTATTTATGGATGCCCTTCTGTTCACTCTTCTCACTGGATGCCCTTCTGTACTTTCCTCTCTCTGGATGCCCTTCTGTCTTCTTCTCTCTCTGGATGCCCTTCTGCTCTCTCCTCTCTCTGGATGCCCTTCTGTTCTCTCCTTTTTCTGGTTTCTCTTCTGTTCTCTCATTTCCTTAAATGCCTTCTGTCCTCTCTTCTGTCCCTATGCCCTTCTGATCTCTCGTCTCTCCAGCTTCCCTTGTGTCTTCTCCTCTCTCTGGATGCCCATCTGTTCTCTTCTCTCTCCGGATGCCCTTCTTTCTTCTCCTCTTTCTGGATGCCCTTCTGCTCTCTCCTTTCTCTGGATGCCCTTCTGTTCTCTCCTCTCTCCGGATGCTCTTCTGTATTCTCCTCTTTCTGGATTCTCTTCTGTCTTCTCCTCTGTTTGATTGCCCTTCTGTTCTTTCCTTTTTCTGGATGCCCTTCTGTTCTCTCCTCTCTCCGGATGCCCTTCTGTCTTCTCCTCTCTCTCGATGCCCTTCTGCTCTCTCCTCTGTCGGATGCCCTTCTGTTCTCTCCTATCTCTGGATTGCTGTCTGTCTTCTCCTCTCTCTGGATGCCATTCAGTCCTCTCCTCTCTCTAGATGCCCTTCTGTATTCTCCTATCTCTTTATGTTCTTCTGTTCTCTCCTCTCTCTGGAGTCCCTTTTTGTCTTCTCCTCTCTCTGGATGCACTTCTGTAATCTCCTCTCTTTGGATGCCCTTCTTTCTTCTCCTCTCTTGTGATGCCCTTCTGTCTTCTAAATCTGGATGCCTTACCATTCTCTCCTCACTCTAGATTCCCTTCTGTCTTCTCCTCTCTCTGGATGCCCTTCTGTTCTCTCCTCTTACTGCATGTCTTTCTGTCCTCTCCTCTCTCTGGATGCCGTTGTGTCTTTTCCTCTCTCCGGATGCCCTTCTGTCCTCTTCTCTCTCTGGATGTCCTTCAATCTTCTGCTCTCTCTGGATGCCCTTCTGTTCTCTCCTTTTTCTGGATTTCTCTTCTGTTCTCTCATTTCCCTAGATGCCCTTCTGTTCTCTCCTCTCTCTGGATTCTCTTTTTGTCTTCTCCTTTCGCTGGATGCCCTTCTCTTCTCTTTTCTCCTAGAGGCCGTTCTGTCCTCTATTCTCTCTGGCTGCCTCTCTGTTCTCTCCTCTCTCCGGATGCACTTCTGTCTTCTCTTCTCTCTGGATGCCCTTCTGTTCTCTCCACATTCAGTATGCCCTTCTGTCTTCTCCTCTCTTGGATGCCCTTCTGCTCTCTCCTCTCTCTGGATTCCGTTCTGTTCTCTCCTTTCTCTGGATTCCCTTCTGTCTTCTCCTCTCTCTGGATGCCCTTCTGTACTCTTTTCTGTGGATGCGCTACTTTCCTCTCCTCTCTCTGGATGCGCTCTGCCTTCTCTTCTCTCTGGAGGCCATTCTGTCCTCTCCTCTCTCTGGCTGCCCTTCTGTCTCCTCCTATCTATCGATGCCCTTCTGTCTTCTCCTCTTTCTGGATGCACTTCTGTTCTCTGCTCTCTCTAGATGCTCTACTGTCCTCTACTCTCTCTGGATGCCCTTCTGTTCTCTTCTCTCCTGGATGCCCTTCTGTCCTCGCTTCTCTCAGGATTCCCATCTGTCCTCTTCTCCATCTGGATGCCTTCTCTCTTCTTCTCTTTCCAGATGCTCTTCTGTGCTCTCCTCTCTCTGGAAGCCCTTCTGATTTCTCCTCTCTCTGGATGCCTTTCTGTTCTCTCCTCTCCCTGGATGCCCTTCCGTCCTCTCCTCACTCTGGGTGCCCTTCTGTATTCTCCTCCATCTGGATGCCTTTTGTTCTCTCCTCCCTCTGATTGCCATTCTTTACTCTCTTCTCGCTTGATGCCCTTCTGTCCTCTCCTCTTTCTGCATGTCTTTCTTTCTTCTCCTCTCTTTGGATGCTCTTATGTTCTCTCATTTTTCTGGATGCCCTTCTGTCTTCTCCGCTATCTGGATTCCCTTCAGTTCTCTCCTATCTGTGGATGCATTTTTGTCTTCTCCTCTTTCTGGATGCCCTTCTGAACTCTCCTCTCCATGGATGCCCTTCTGATCTCTCCTCTCTCTCGATGTCCTTCTGTTCTCTCCTCTCTCTAGATGCACTTCTGTCTTCTCCTCTCCCTGGAAGAATTTCTGTTCTCTCTTCTCTCTGGATCCCTTCTGTCCTCTCCTCTCTCTGGATGCCCTTCTGTCTTCTCATATCTTTTGATGCCCTTCTGTCTTTTTCTCTTTCTGGATACCCTTCTGTTCTCTGCTCTCTCTTCATGCGCTCTGTCCTCTATTCTCTCGGGATGCACTTATGTTTTCTCCTTTCTCTGGATGTTCTTCTGTCTGCTCCACTCTCTGGATACCATCCCTCCAGATGACCTTATGTACTCTCCTCTCTTTGGATGTCCTTCTGTCTTCTCCACTCTCTGGATGCCCTTCAGTTGTCTCCTCTCTCTGGGAACCTTTCTGTTTTCTCCTCTCTCTGGATGCCCTTCTTCACTCTCCTCTCTCTGGATTCCCTTGTGTCCTCACTTTTCTCTGTATGCCCTTCTGTCTTCTCCTCTCTGTATACCCTTCTGCTCTCTGCTCTCTTCATGCGCTTCTTTCCTCTATTCTCTCTGGATGCCCTTATGTTCTCTCCTTTCTCTGGATGTTCTTCTGTCTTCTTCGCTCTCTGGATACCATTCTATTCTCTACTCTCTCTGGATGACCTTCTGACTTATCTGCTCTCTGGATGCCCTTCTGTTCTCTTCTCTCTGTGGATGTGTTTCTGTCTTCTCCTCTCTCTGGATGCCTTTATGTTCTCTCTTCACTCTGGATGCCCTTCTGAACTCTTCTCTCCATGGATCCCCTTCTGTCTTCTCCTCTCTCTGGATGCCTTTCTGTTCTCTCCTCTCTCTGGATCCCTTCTGTCCTCTGCTATCTCTGGATGCACTTCTTCACTCTCCTCTCTCTGGGAGTCCTTCTGTTTTCTCCTCTCTCTGGATGCCCTTCTTCACTCTCCTATCTCTGGATGCCCTTCTCTTCTCTCCTCTCTTTAGATGCCCTTCTGTCCTCTCTTCTCTCTGGATGCCTGTTCCGAGCTCTTCGAGTCCCCTTCGTCCGTGAAAAAGGACACTTGAGGTAGTGTTTGGTTATTTACTACAATGAGGCTTTACTTCTTGTATAAGCAGAAGCAGAAAGATGGAGAGACTGGAAAAGGCACTGCTTAAATACACCCTAGAGTGATGTCTTCACTTCTGATTGACTCATTACCCATAATACGCCCCAGGTTGGGCAGTGACTTTGGCGTGCTTTTTGACTTTTGCACCTGCGAAGTCAGTTGTTTACTAGTGGGAGGACAGGATACCCGCGCCATCTTGGAATGGTGGGATGTATCATCGCTAACCACAGCTTCTTACATTTACCCCTGTTTAAATTATTAATATGGAACAGCCTTTTGCCTATCAAGCGTGGCACCAACTCAGTGAGGGAAAGCAGAGGCCTGATCCCCTATGCAAAATGAGATATTGTACTGGGTTTACATCCCATACCCATCTTGATGCCTTTTGATGGGGAAAGGGGGCTCCACCCTGGGGCACCACCAGGGGAGGTTTCTTGGCATCAAACCTTTGTGCAATCAGGCATACTTTCGGGAAATCCATCCACACTCATGGAACATTCCCTGTCGAGTACCCACTCTCAAACACCTCTAGATATTCAGGTACCACAGTTATTCAGGCAAGGGCTGGCTAGACTTAGACCTCTCATCGACCCAGTGCAATGGGCTGAACCCTTGGGGTGCATCGACTGAGGGTCTCAGTCATCAGCTACTTTCTTAGCCTAGATAGCCAAATTTCAGGGGGAGATGCTTGCTCAAGGCTACGAGTGCTTGGGTGATAGTGGCCTTGTCATGTTTTTGTTGGGCTCTAAGCTTACAGACCAACCATCATGAACACTAATCCACAACATAGGGCTGCACCAAACAGGCCTATCCCCACCCTTTAAGAAAGAAAGAAAGAAAAGGCAGAGGTAAGCCAAGAAGTAAAATCGCCAGGGGTAACAGGGTCCATCCACGCTCCATCAAGGCTCAAGATCTGGATCTGCAATTGCTGTTGCACCTGTTCCAACTCTCCAGTCCAATTCCCTTTTAAATAAGCAGAAAGATTATGGCTTTGATTAAATGTATCATTCTCAAATCTCAGAGGTGTAATACCTAGATATGGGGTTGCTGACACGCAGCTCATTTGAACCACATCAGTAAGTTGCTCCACATGGGCTTGGAGCAAATCAACTCTCTGATTGACCAACAGGGTGCCTGATATTCATCCACTTTCTGTAGAATGGTCAAAGATTCAGAGGTCTTTTTGCTTATGCAGCTTAGTCTTCATTGTCTTAATTCAAATGTAAATGCGATTAACCTCCCTCCGGCCTGTTCTCTGAGGCTTGGCTAGGCTGAACTGTGGGACTTTGACTTTAACTTTAAACCTTAAATTTAAACTGTAAACTTTAAAAGACATGTGTTGTATCTTTTTTCTTTAAACATAGGCAAATCAAAAATTTTCAAACTCTCGGTTGAACTACCAACTGTAGCCAATGGAATATTGGCAGTTTAACTATGTTTTTAAGCCTCTTTTGTAATATTAGAGTATAACCATATTTTTGAGAAACAAAACCAATCTTTAATGATGTAAGCAATCTATTTTCTCTAAAATCAACACCAAGTAGATTACCTTTATGCTATAAAGTTTTGCTGCCACAAAACAAGGGTAAAATTTAATGGAAAACTTGTAGCATTATATAACTCAGGTTGCTGGCGGGTGCGCCGTGAAGAAGAGGCAACCAAGTAACACTCAATCGCTGTAAACAAAGGCAGCACTGCAGAATTTGAATGTACTGGCATGGGAACAGGCCAAGATCTAACTATGGCCCATAGTGGTATACTTATCCCCAATTGGAACATCAGTATCAGGATAATCAGAACCATTATCTTGCAATCTAGCTTCATTCTTCACAATCTGCACCAGCAGCGTAGGGACCCAATTTGGATTGTCTTCACCTGTGGAATAAGCACAAACATCTCCCCTTCCAGGCCATGGCGTAGGCTTATCTCATCCCTGACCTTGGAGAAGGACCGCAGCCATCTGTAAATTAGCTGCCACTAGTCCTGGGTTAGTAAGGGTGTCTCCCAAACTGCATTTAGTTGTGGCATTTTCAAAGATCATCTGTTCAATTAATGGCATTGCTTGCTCTAAGCTCCCTGGGCACTCCCTTTGTGCCCATTGGCGAGAGGCCGCTTCCCGCTTCCCAGTGCAGACTGTCTCCCTCCTCTGGTGGTCTTTCGCGCCATGCTCCCTTGCTCTCACTCTACAGGGCTGCAAGCCACTGCAGATAGCAGAGCGCAGACGCCCCTGTAACCGGTCTGGCCCAGGTCCTGTCGCAGCACCTCTGTCCAACAGCCCAAGACAGGAAGCACGGCAGGGGACCCTCGAGGCCGAGCGAGCCACCAGCACCGGCCGAGGGTGATGGGGCTGGGCTGAGTGGGCAAGGTCTTTCTTAGTCTTATCTCAGAATGGTTATTTTTTGCATAGGCGGCTGTCTCCTGTTCCTCTCCTAGCGTTAGGTCTTCTTCGGAGCTGCTAAGATCTATGGCCTCAAGCTCCTTAATGGGGTGAAGGGGAGTACTATTGACCTCCACTCTCTCTCCATCAACCAGTGGATGGTCCTTAAGCTTAACGAGCTCTGCAGTAGCCCTTGTTCCTTTTGAGTACTCTGTTTGTCCAGGCTCTTTGGCCTTATCTGTTTCTCAAGGCTCTTTGGCCTGGTCTCCAGGCTCTTTTGCCTGATCTCCAGACTCTTTGGCCTGATCTCCAGGCTCTTTGGCCTGATGCCGGCTAACATGCTCTGGTTCTGGTATGCTAGGGTGGCCCTCTCCTGAAACGTGACTTGCACTAATAGCTGAAAGCAAAAGCAACGCAAGCAAGAGGCTAGCTAGTGGAGCTGCAGCGGTGAGTGAAAGTCCACTCGCAACAAACGGCTTCCACACCAGGCATATCTTCCAGAGATGTTCTTGGATCCTGTAGTCTTTTAACCCGCCCCAAAACTTGGGGGGTCTCCATTGCGCCTTGAAGTTCCCGGGTTTTCGGCGCCAGATGTTCCGAGCACCTCCAAGTCCCCTTCGCCCATGAAAAAGGACACGTGAGGCAGTGTTCAGGTGGTTATTACAATGAGGCATTACTTCTTGTATAAGCAGAAGCAGAAAGACAGAGAGACCAGAAAAGGCACTGCTTAAATACACCCTAGAGTGACATGTTCAATTCTGATTGGCTGTTCACTCATTACCCATAATACGCCTGGGGTTGGGCAGTGACTGTGATGTGCTTTTTGCCATTTGCACGTGTGCAGTCAGTTGTTTACTAGTGGGAGGACAGGATGCCCGCGCCTTCTTGGAATGGCGGAATGTATCACCACTAACCGTGGCTTCCTACAGATGCCTTTTTTATTCTCTCCTCTCTCTGGATGCCCTTCTGTTCTCTCCTCTCTCTGGATTACCTTCTGCCTTCTCTCCTCTCTGGATGCCCTTCTGTCCTCTCCTCTCGCTGGATGCCCTTCTTCACTCTCCTCTCTCTGGATGATTTTATGTTCTCTCCTCTCTGGATTCCCTTTTTGTCTTCTCCTCTATCTGGGTTCCCTTCTCATTTCTCATCTCACTAGATGCCCTTCTGTCCTCTATTCTCTCTGGATGCCTTTCTGTTCTCTTCTCTCTCTGGATGCCCTTCTGTGCTCTCCTCTCTTTGGATGCCCTTCTGTGGTCTCCTCTCTCTGGAAGCCCTTCTGTCTTCTCCTTTCTCCCTATGCCCTTCTTTTTTTTCGTCTCTCCCGATGCCTTTCTGTTTTCTCCTCTCTCTGGATACGCGAAAATTTTCTCCTCACTCTGCATACCCCTCTGTCTTCTCTCTCTAGATACCCTTCTGTTCTCTAGTCTCACTGGATGCCATTCTGTCCTCTCCTCTCTCTGGATGCCCTTCTGTCCTCTTCTCTCTCTGGATGTCCTTCAGTCTTCTGCTCTCTCTGGATTATCTTCTGTTCTCTCCTCTTTCTGGATTCTCTCCTGTTCTCTCATCTCTCTGGATGCGATACTGTTATCTCTCCTCTCGGGATGCCCTTTTGTTCTCTCCTTTCTCTACATGTCCTTCTGTCCTCTCATCGCTCCAGATGCCCTCATGTTCTCTCCTCTCTTTGGATGTCCTTCTGTCTTCTCCTCTCTCTGGATGCCCTTCAGTTCTCTCCTCTCTGTGGATGCGTTTCTGTCTTCTCCTCTTTCTGGATGCCCTTCTGAACTCTCTTCTCCATGGATGGCCTTCTGATCGCTCCTCTTTCTACATGCCCTTCTGTCTTCTCCTCTCTATGGATGGCTTTCTGTTCTCTCCTCTCTCTGGATCCCTTCTGTCCTCTCCTCTCTCTGGATGTCCTTCTTTGCTCTCCTCCCTCTGGATGCCCTTCTGTCTTCTCCTCTCTCTGGATGCCCTTCTGTCTTCTCCTATCTCCAGATGCCCTTCTGTCTTCTCCTCTTTCTGGATACCCTTCTGTCTTCTCTTATCTCCCAATGCCCTTTTGTCCTGTCCTCTCTCTGGATGCCTTTCTGTTTTCTTCTCTCCTGGATGCCCTTCTGTTCTCTCCTCTCTCTGAATGCCCTTCTGATCTCTTCTCTCCATGGATGTCCGTCTGTCTTCTCCTCTCTCTGGATAGCTTTCTGTTAATCCTCTTTCTGGGTACTTCCTGTCTTCTCCTCACCCTGGATGCCCTTTTTCACTCTCCTCTGTCTGGATGCCCTTCTGACCTCTCCTCTCTCTGGATGCCTTTCTGCTCTCTCTTCTCTCTGGTGGCCATTCTGTCCTCTTCTCTCTTTGGAAGACCTTCTGTCTTCTCCTATCTCCTGATGCCCTTCTGTATTCTCTTTCTGGATAACCTTCTGTTCTCTGCTCTCTCTACATGCTCTTCTGTCCTATATTCTCTCTGGATGCCTTTATGTTCTCTCTTCTCTCTGGATGTTCTTCTGTCTTCTCCACTCTCTGGATACCGTTCAATTCTCTACTCTCCCTGGATGCCCTTCTGTCTTCTCTCTCTGGATGGCTTTCTGTTCTAGCTTCTCTCTCTGGATCCCTTCTGTCCTCTCCTGTCTCTGGATGCCCTTCTTCACCCTCCTCTCTCTGGATGCCCTTCTGTCCTCTCCTCTATCTGGATGCCCTTCTGTACTCTATTATATCTGGATGCCTCTCTGTTCTCTTCTCACTCTGGATGCCCTTCTGACCTCTTCTCTCCATGTATGCCCTTCTGTCTTCTCCTCTCTCTGGATGGCTTTCTGTTCTCTCCTCTCTCTGGATCCCTTCTGTCCTCTCCTCTCTCTGGATGCCCTTCTTCATTCTCCTATTTCTGGATGCACTTCTGTCCTCACCTCTCTCAGGATGCCCGTCTGTCCTCTTCTAGATCTAGATGCCTTCTCTCTTCTCCTCTTTCCGGATGCCCTTCTGTTGTCTAATCTATCTGGAATTTCTTCTGTCTTCTCAGCTCTCTGGATGCCCTTTTGTTCTTTCCTCTCTCTAGATGCCCTTCTGTTCTCTCCTCTATTTAGATGCCCTTCTGTCTTCTCCTCTCTCTGTATGGCCTTCTTTACTGTTTTCTGTGGATGACCTTCTGCCCTCTCCTCTCTGTGGATGCCCTTCTGCTCTCTCTTCTCTCTGGAGGCCATTCTGTCATCTCCACTCGAGGGATGCCCTTCTGTCCTCTCCTCTCTCTGGATGCCCTTCTTCACTCTCCTCTCTCCGGATGCCCTTCTGTCCTCTTCTCTCTCTGGATGCCCTTCTGTTCTCTTCTCTCCTGGATGCCCTTCTGTCCTCTCTTCTCCAAGGTTGCCTATCTGTCCTCTTCTCCATCTGGATGCTTTCTCTCTTCTCCACTTTCCAGATGCCCTTCTATCCTGTCCTCTCTCTGGATGCCCTTCTGTTCTCTTCTCTCCTGGATCCCCTTCTGACCTCTCTTCTCCAAGGATGGCCATCTGTCCTCTTCTCCATCTGGATGCCTTCTCTCTTCTCCTCTTTCCAGATGTGCTTCTGTGCTCTCCTCTCTCGGGAAGCTCTTCTCTTCTCTTTTCTGCATTCCGTTCTGTTCTGTCCTCTCTCTGGATGCCCTTCTGTCCTCTCCTCTCTCCTGGTGCCCTTCTGTATTTTCCTCCCTCTGGATGACGTTTTTTTCACTCCCCCTCTGAATGACCTTCTGTACTCTCCTCTCTCTTGATTCCCTTCTGTCCTCTCCTCTCTCTGCATATCCTTCTGTCTTCTCCTCTCTCTGTTTTTTTTGTTCTCTCCTCTGTCTACATGAACTTCTGTCCTCTCATTTCCCCTGATGACCTTATGTTCTCTCCTCTCTCTGGATGCCCTTTTAACTTCTCCGATCTCTGGATGCCCTTCAGTTCTTTCCTCTCTGTGGATGCCTTTCTGTTTTCTCCTCTCTGTGGATGCCCTTCAGAACTCTCCTCTCCATGGATGCCCTTCTGATCTCTCCTCTCTCTGTATGCCCTTCTGTTCTCTCCTCTCTCTATATGCCCTTCTGTCTTTTCCTCTGTCTGGATGGCTTTCTCTTCTCTCCTGTCTCTGGATGCTCTCCTTCACTCTCTTCTCTCTGGATGCCCTTCTGTCCTTTATTATCTCTGGATGCCTTTCTGTCCTCTCCTATCTCTCGATGCCCTTCTGTTCTCTCCTCTCTCTGTATTCCCTTTTTGTCTTCTCCTCTCTTTGGATGCCCTTCTCTTCTCTCCTCTCTCTAGATGCCCTTCTATCCTCTATTCTCTCTGGATGCCTTTCTATTCTCTCCTCTCTCTGGATGCCCTTCTGTCTTCTCCTTTCTCCCTATGCCCTTCTTTCTCTCTTCTCTCCCAATGCCCTTCTGTTTTCTCCTCTCTCTGGATGCCCAACAATTTTCTCCTCACTCTGGATACTCTTCTGTCTTCTGCTCTCACTAGATGCCCTTCTGTTCTCTTGGCTAACTGGATGCGATTTTGTCCTCAACTCTATTTGGATGCCCTTCTGTCCTCTCCTCACTGTGGATGACCTACTGTCCTCTTCTCTCTCTGGATGTCATTCAGTCTTCTGCTCTCTCTGGATAGGCTTCTGTTCTCTCCTTTTTCTGGATTTTCTCCCGTTCTCTCATCTCTCTGGATCCACTGCTGTTATATTTTCTCTCAGGATGTCCTTCTGTCCTCTCCTCTCTCTTGATTCCCTTCTGTTCTATCCTCTCCCTGAATGCCCTTATGTTCTCTCCTCTCTCTGGATGCCCTTGTGTCCTTCTTTCTCTGGATGCCCTTCTGTTCATTCCTCTCTCTGGATTCCCTTCTGACTTCTCTCCTCTCTGGGTGCCCTTCTGTCCTCTACTCTCGCTGGATGCCCTTCTTCATTCTCTTTTCTCTGGATGCCCTTCTGTCCTCTCCTTTCTCTGGATGCCCTAATGTTCTCTCCTCACTCTGGATTCCCTTTTTGCCTTCTCTTCTGTCTGGATGCCCCTTCTCTTTTCTCCTCTCTCTAGATGCCCTTCTGTCCTCTATTCTGTCTGGATGCCTTTCGGTTCTCTTGTCTCTCTGGATGCCCTTCTGTGCTCTCTTTTCTTTCGATGCCCTTCTGTCCTCTCCTCTCTCTGGATGCCCTTCTGTCTTCTCCTTTCTCTCTATGCCCTTCTTTTCTCTCGTCTCTTCCTATGCCAATCTCTTTTCTAATCTCTCTGGATGCCCGAAAATTTTTTCCTCATTCTGGATACCCTTTTGTCTTCTCCTCTCTCTTGATGCCCTTCTGTTATCTCTCCTTTCGGGATGCCCTTTTGTTCTCTCCTCTCTCTACATGCATTTCTGTCCTCTCAACTCTCCGGATGCCCTTATGTTCTCTCCTCTCTTTGGATGCCCTTCTGTCTTCTCCGCTCTCTGGATGCCTTAGAGTTCCCTCCTCTCTGTGGATGCGTTTCTGTTTTCTCCTCTTTCTGGATGCCCTTCTGAACTCTCCTCTCAATGGATGCCCTTCTGAACTCTCCTCTCTCTGTATGCCCTTCTGTTCTCTGCTCTCTCGCTTGATGCCCTTCTGCCTTCTCCTTTATCTGGATGGCTTTCTTTTCTCTCCTCTCTCTGGATCCCTTCTGTCCTCTCCTCTCTCTGGATGCGCTTATTCGCTCTCCTCCATCTGGATGCTCTTCTGGTTTCTGCTCTCTATGGATGCCCTTCTGTATTCTCCTATCTCCCGATGCCCTTCTGTCCTCTCCGAACTCTGGATGCCCTACTGTTCTCTTCTCTCCTGGATGCCCTTCCTTCCTTTCCTCTCCCTTAATGCCCTTCTGAACTCTTCTCTCCATGGATGCCCTTCTGTCTTCGCCTCTCTCTGGATAGCTTTCTGTTCTCTCTTCTTTCTGGATTCCTTCTGACCTCTCCTATCTCTGGATGACCTTTTTCACTCTCCTCTCTCTAGATGCCCTTATGTCCTCACCTCTCTCTGGATGCCATTCTGTCCTCTCCTCTCTCTGGGTACCCTTCTTTACTCTCTTCTCTCTGGATGCCCTTCTGTCCTCTATTATCTCTGGATGCCTCTCTGTTCTCTCCGCTCTCTGGATGCCCCTCTGACCTGTTCTATCCATAGATGCCCTTCTGTCTTCTCCACTCTATGGATGGCTTTCTGTTCTCTCCTCTCTCTGGATTTCCTTCTGCCTTCTCCTCTCTCTACATGCCCTTCTCTCCTCACCTCTCTCAGGATGCAATTGTGTCCTCTTCTCTCTCTGGATGCCCTTCTGTTCTCTCTTCTCTCTGGATTTCCTTCTGCCTTCTCCTCTCTCTACATGCCCTTCTGTCCTCTCATCTCTCTGGATGCCCTTCAGTTCTCTCCTCTCTGTGGATGCATTTCTATCTTCTCGTCTTTTAGGAATCCCTTCTGAACTCTCCTCTCCATGGATGCCCTTCTGATCTCTCCTCTCTCTGGATGCCCTTCTGTTCTCTCTGCTCTCTAGATGCCCTTACATCTTCTCCTATCTCCAGATGCCCTTATGTCTTCTCTTCTTTCTGGATAACCTTCTTTTCTCCGCTCTCTCTTCATGCCCTTTTGTCCTCTATTCTCTCTGAATGCCCTTATGTTCTCTCCTTACTCTGGATGTTCTTCAGTCTTCTCCTATCTCCTGATGCCCTTCTGTCTTCTCCTCTTTCTGGATGTCCTTCTATTATTTTCTCTCTCTAGATGCCCTACTGTCTTCTCCTCTGTCTGAATGCCCTTTTGGTCTCTTCTCTCCTGGATGCCTTTCTGTTCTCTCCTCACCCTGGATGCCCTTCTGAACTCTTCTCTCCATGAATGCCCTTCTGTCTTCTCCTCTCTCTGGATACCTTTCTGTTCTCTCTTCTTTCTGGATCACTTCTGTCCTCTCCTCTCCCTGGATGCCCTTTTTACTCTCCTGTATTTGGATGCCCTTCTGTCCTCACCTCTCTCTGGATGCCCTTCTGTCCTCTCGTCTCTCTGCATGCCATTCTTCACTCTCCTCTGTCTGGATGCCCTTGTGTTCTCTTCTCTCTCTACATGCCCTTCTTTCCTCTATTCTATCTGCATGCCCTTATGTTCTCTCCACTCTCTGGATGTTCTTCTATATTCTTCACTCTCTGGATACCTTTCTATTCTCTACTCTCCTTGGATGCCCTTCTATCTTCTCTGCTCTCTGGATGCCCTTCTGTTCTCTCCTCTCTGTGGATGTGTTTCTGTCTTCTCCTCTCTCTGGATGCCATTCTGTTCTCTCCTCTCTCTCTATGCCTTTCTGACCTCTCCTTTCCATGGATGCCCTTCTGTCTTCTCCTTTCTCTAAATGGCTTTCTGTTATCTCCTCTCTCTGGATTCCCTTCTGTACTCTCCTCTCTCTGGATGCCCTTCTGTTCTCTCCTCTCTCCGGATGCCCTTCTGTCTTCTCCTGTCTCTGGTTGCTCTTCTCTCTTCTCCTCACTCTGGAGGCCCTTCTGTTCTTTCCTCTCTCTGGATGCCCTTCTGTCTTCTCCTTTCATTGCATAGCTTTCTCTTCTCTTCTCTCTCTGGATCCCTTCTGTCCTCTCCTCTATTTGAATGCCCTCTTCACTCTTCTCTATCTTTAAGCCCTACTGTCCTCTCCTCTCTCTGCATGCCCTTCTGTCCTCTCCTCTGTCTGGATGCCCTTCTGTTCTCTCCTCAGTCTGGATTCTTTTTCTGTGTTCTCCTCTCCCTGGATGCCCTTCTCTTCTCTCCTCTCTCTAGATGCCCTTCTGTCCTTTATTCTCTCTCGATGCCTCTCTGTTCTCTTGTTTCTCTGGATGCCCTTCTGTGCACTCCTCTCTCTGGATGCCCTTCTTTCCTCTTCTCTCTCTTTATGTCCTTCTGCCTTGTCCTCTCTCCCTATGCCCTTCTATTCTCTCGTTTCTCCTGATGCCTTCCTGTCTTCTTTTCTCTCTGGATTCCCGACAATTATCTCCTCACTCTGGATATCATTCTGTCTTCTCCTCTCTCTAGATGCCCTTCTGTGTTCTCCTCTTCTCTCTCTAGGTGTCATTCACTATTCTGCTCTCTCTGGATGGGCTTCTGTTCTCTCGTCTTTCGGGATTCTCTTCTGTTCTCTCCTCGCTCTGGATGCAATTTTGTCCTCTACTCTCTCTGGAAACCCTTCTGTTCTATCCTCTCTCTGGATGCCCTTCTGTTCTCTCCTCTCTCTGGATGCCCTTCTGTCTTCTCATCTCTCTGGATGCCCTTCTGCTCTCTCCTCTTTCTGGTTGCCCTTCTGTTCTCTCTTCTTTCCGGATGCCCTTCTGTCTTACCCTATCTCCGGATGCCCTTCTGCACTCTCCTCTCTCTGGATTCCCTTTTGCTCTCTCCTCTCTCCGGATGCCCTTCTCTTCTCTCCTCTCTCCATATGCCCTTCTGTCTTCTCCTCTCTCTGAATGTCCTTCTGTCCTCTCCTCTCTATAGATGACTTTCTGTCTTCTCCTCTCTCTTGATGCCCTTTGTTCTCTCCTCTTTCGGGATACCCTTCTTCCCTTTACTCTCTCTGGATACCCTTCTGTTCTCTCCTCTCTCTGGATGCCCTTCTGTTCTCTCCTCTCTCTGGATTCATTTCTGTCTTCTCCTGTCTCTTGATGCCCTTCTGTTCTCTCCTCTCCCTGGATTTCCTTTTGTCTTCTCCTCTCTGGTTGCCGTTCTATCCTTTCCTTTCTCTAGATACCCTTCTGTCTTCTCCTCTCTCTGGATGCACTTCTGTTCTCTCCTTTCTCTGGATGACCTTGGGTCTTCTCCACTCTCCCGATGCCCTTCTGTTCTCCCTCTTTCCGAATGCCCTTCTGTTCTCTCCTCTCTCTGGATTCGCTTTGTCTTCTACTCCTCGGATACTCTTCTGTTTGCTCCTCTCTCTAGATGCCCTTCTGTTTTCTCCTCTCTTTGTA
>NW_023045414.1:0-34049 GCF_011762505.2 Arvicanthis niloticus | reverse complement strand
CAAGGCAAACACTACCATAGAGCTACATTCCTAGGCCTCCTTTTACTTTTTAGTTTCAGACAGTCTCACTAAGTTGTTCCTGTTGGCCTGGAACTCAACTCCATAGCCCATGTTGATTGGCCTTCAATTTGCTGATTCCCTTGCCTCCGTCTCTGCTGAGATTTCACACAGGCTTGCTTCATTTGGGCCAGCTTAAGCATTTTTTTTTTTAAACCAAATAACCAGGAAGAGTATTTTCAAGGATGATGAGATCATTTTCAAAAGATGTCCTAGTCACACGCATTTCCTGTAAGCTTCTGGTGGTTTGGTGATTCGGAATGACCTTTGCTTTTCTGGGGTCAATCTTACTAGGGAACAGAGGAAGCTCTAATTCTGGACTAATTACTTAGCTGGGTTCTGTGCTACTTACTCTCTGACCCCCTGGAACTTCCTCTCTCTCTTTCCTTGGCTCGTGTGTGTGTGTGTGTGTGTGTGTGTGTGTGTGTGTGTGTGTGTGTGTCTATGTCTCTCTGTGGGTGTGTGGGTGGGTGTGGATGTGTAGTTCCCTGTTTACAGCTAAGCCTCGTGACTTTGGACAAACCCTCCCATCTGTGTCCCACCATCCGGGCCCTGAGAGCCTCGCAGATAATCGCTACTACGGACTGAGCAGGCAGGAGGAACTGGTACACTGGCTGAAATAAGGACGACGCTGTGATGGCAGCTTCACTACTGTGCACCAGGCGCCTGCCAGGCTGGCTACTTCTTAGCACTACTCAGAGCTTGCAGCAGCAAAACGTCCACCCGCTACAGCTGCCTTAACAATAAGCCCTCCCGGTTGCTAACAGAAGAGTGCAGCCAGTGTCAGAAAGTTTATGTTAGGGTGATGTCACTTTCCAGCCTTCCATCCCGGGAAGCTAGCCGCTTATGCTAGTGAGCAGTATTACCATATATAGAAAGAAAGCAGCCTGCTGGAAGGGGGGTGGGAGGGGTGGGGAGACTGGACGGGAAGAGAAGCCTGAGCCAGCTGCCATTTGTAGGAGACTGGGCCCCAGGGTCAGGAGGAAGTCAGCCCTGGGCTGAAGGCATTCTATGAACTGATAGGGGCTATGGTGAAGGCAGACTAGAAAAGGGAACTCACAAATGTCAGCATACCCAGAAACCTAACTGCCAGAGGGGTGGTAAACAGTTACTAAAATTTGGGAGAACTGATGCCTTAAAAGTGAAAGGTTGGCATTATTATCTGTATTTTATATTTTGTTTCCTTTTTTCTTTAAAAAAAAATCTTTTCCAGGGTCAAGAATGCATCCATGTCCTGGTACGTACTAGGCAAGTGCGATACCACTGAGCTATATGTCCCAGCCTGCTTGCCCCACCCCCATATGAATAAAACTATTAATTCTAATTAGAACACTCAGCTGGAGAGTTGCTAACGTCTATTGTAGCTAGAAGGCTAAGGTAAGAGGATCAGACATTGCAAGTTCCAGACCCCTATGGGCTACAGAGTGAGTATCTAAAATAAAAATAATAAATAGGAAAAGCTTATGATCTCAAACAAAATCCCCTATGACTAACATACACTGCTAAAAATTAAAAAGCAAACTCAGTTACAGGCCACACCTGAAACAGCCTAGCTGACAGGACGAAATTTGTATTTTGTTTGGTTTAGTTTTAGAGTCAGAGTCTCTTACAGCTCAGGTTGGTCTCAACCTCTCTATCTTGAAGTTCTGAACCTTTTGATCACATCTCCTGAGTGCTGTGATCATAGGCAGGTTCCAAGAAGTAGAGACTTGACTATGTAGCAAAGACTCTAAGGTGTTTCTGTTTATTCCTACTAATCATTTTTGTTAACATGGGCACAGTATATACCCTCACTTTGCAGGCATAAAGTCTGCACCATCCTCTCCGGGGTTCTAGCACTCTATTAAGTCTTCTGTGATTATAACATAAAGCTTTTTGAACTTCTTGGAAGAAATATATTCTTAGCTTTTAAATGTTTCCATCACATAATACCATCACCTGATGACAAATATTTAAGTATATGTAGTGTATTATTACCAGATGATAATAAATTATAAGTGATTAATAGGAAGGATTTAAAATACTAACTAGAATGAGTTCATGACTTATTCTTAGGTTCCATAAAAATAGGAGAAAAGGGGCTAAGGATGTAGTTCTGGTGGTAGAGTTTTTACCTAGCACATATGAAGCCCAAAGTTTGATCCCCAGTACCATATAAAGTAGGCACAATAGCATATATCTGTAATCCCAGCATTCAGTGTTGGAGAAGCAAAGGTAAGAGTTAAAAAACCATTATCAGTCACATGGGGAGCTGCATTTAGCCTGAGCACAGGAGATCCCATCTTAGGGAAAAACAAACAAACAAACAAACAAGAAAAACAGAGACCCCCATCATCTAGCTTAGGCATGAGATTTAAGCAATAACTACTATGACTTTCATGCCCATATATGCTAGCTTTCTGCCTGCTTCTAAACAATCGTGAGCATGCTTAGTAAAGCACACAGACAAAAAGAGTGACCAGGGCATCCTTGGGCCCCACATTGATTCCAACATGTCCTTTCCAAAATGTAGGCCTCCCAGCTTGATGCTAAGAGGAATGGCAGGAAAAGAGCTGATTTAGTCAGAAAGGTTGATACTCAGTAACAAGACTAAGGCCCAGATCCATGAACTTCAGTCTGGTCTCTCCTTCCTCTACCTTCTACTATGCAAGGATAAGCTACTCTTCTGCTCTTAAAGATACAGCTACAGGGTACCACCTTGGAAGTCCTCACTGGACAACCTAACCACCCTCTAGACCAAAAAAATTTGCTGTTTATGAATTCCCCAGTTTATAGTATTCTTTTGCAATTTGAGTGTGCCCGCCAGACACAGCAGAAAGACAAATCTGTCCAGAGTACGGTGGATTTCTGTGACTTCAAAGCCTGCCTGATCTACAAAGTGAATTCCAGAATAGCTTGGTCTACATAATGAGCTCTGGGACAGTCAGGGCTACAGAGTAAGACCCTGTATAGAGTGGGTCCTCTATAGCCCAAACTAGCCTTGACTCACTATGTAGTGAAAGAAGATGGCCTCCTGATCCTCCAATCTCCACCTCCTGAGTTATGGGGTTACAGACATTTACCACCACACCCAGTTTTCTGGAACTCAGGGCTTTCTTCTTGCTAGACAAGGATTCCACTAATTAAGCTATGTCCCATTGCCACCTCCATTCCCACCCACCTCTTACCCCCAAACCACAGCCTTTTTATTCTCTAAATTTTTATCCTTAGGCTGAAAACATGACACTGATATGGAACACATAAGCACACCCAGGAACTCCCAAGGATCACAGAGCCCTTGAGATGTCCACAAGGCATAGCTTGAAGACCAGCACCTATGTCTACCTCTTCATTCTACTTACTTATGCCTCAGGCCCATACACATGGGAAGTCTCAGTTGAAAGGTTGTTCAGATTTCCTTAACTGATCTGGGAAGAGCCACCTAAAGCATACTCCAAATCTTCTGGTAGCAGCCCAGAATAAAAGGGTCTTGACAGAAGGAAGATTATTCACTTTATACTTGATTGATGAGTTTATTTACCCTGTTGTTGCTGGTTCCTTTGCTGATATCAGAGCCAGCATTTCTAGGCTTCCATTGTTGACTAAGGACTAGCTGCTCTCCAAGAATCTTCCAGGTTTCCCACAAGTCTGAGACTGCTGAGATACTTACCCGTGTGAACCATGTAAGAATGACAACTTGGAAAACCCACACACAAATGCCTAAGATTTGCACCCTCTTTTGTTTATGGTTGTATTGGTTATTTTTTGTTACTGTGATTGTACTGGATAGTTTTATGTCAACTCCACACAAGTTAAACTTATGAGAGGAAAGAACCTCTGCTAAGAAAATGACTCCAGAAGAACAGGCTGCAGGCAAGCCTGTAGGGCATTTTCTTAATTAGTGATTGACAAAACAGGGCCCAACCCATTATGGATGGTGACTACCCTGGACTGGTGGTCGTGGGTTCTATAAAAAAGCAGGCTGAGCAAACCTGTTAACAGCACCCCTCCATGGCCTCTGCATTAGCTCCTGGCTCCAGGTTCCTGCTCTGTCCTGACTTCCTGTGATGAACTATGATGTGGAAGCATAAGCCAAATAAACCCTTTCCTCCCAGGTTGCTTTAGTCATGGTGTTTCATCAGAGCAATATTAACCCTGACTAAGACAATTAAAACACCACAACCAAAGGCAACTTAAGGAAGAGAGAAGTGATTGGAACATCTTCCTGTTTTTCTGGAAGCCTTATATTCATGTAATCCCAGAATTTGGGAAGTAGAGGAAAGATCAGAAATTCAAGGTCGTACTGAGGTACATAATAAATTCAAGGCCAGCCCATGAGTCAAAAATTAGGACAAAATGAGATACATCCAACTATATCTAAGTAGTTCAAATCAGTGTACAAATTCAGGGAATGGGCTGTGCATGAAGATGACAGCAGGTGAGTCTAGTCCAGGGAGAGAGTCAGATGATGGTGAACCCATCTCTACCTACCTGTACCTAGTGACTGCAACTGACTGACCAGGTAATGGAAAGGCCAGCCTCTGGGTCCTTCCATCTTCCTGCACTTTGCCAGCATGCCAGAAGCCTGACTGCCCACCACTGACTGCGACTAAATATCATGTACACAACACCACTTTAAAAGGTGCAGGATCTATGCTACCTGCCACTTGTTTAGACATGGAGGATCCAGCAGCCCATTTACAAGAGCTTCCCTGCTCTCAGGATTCAGGCCTCTATACTGAGCCAGAGAATTCCCACTCTCAAGCTACAATCTCTCCACTCTCAGTGTCTGGCTCCCCACCTACAGATTATATACCCCTAAAGTCAGACTGTATACCCTCATTCTCATACTGTGACACCCTATTCTGCCTCTCAACTATAAGGTTCTTGCCACTTACTATCAGGCTCTGGTCCCTAACTCCTGATGTGACACCCTATTTTGCCTCCCCAACTATTATGCTCTGGACCTTCACTATTGTGCTCTGAACTCCCACTATTAGGCTCTAGTCCCTTACTATCAGGTAGCAATCCCCACTGTCAGGCTGCAGTCCCCCTCACTCTCAGACTCCCCTACTCTTAGATTGTGTCCCCCTATTCTTCTTTCTTCCTCCCTCCCTCTCTTTCTTCCTTCCTCTCTCTTCTCTTCTCTTCTCTTCTCTTCTCTTCTCTTCTCTTCTCTTCTCTTCTCTCTCTTCCTCTCTCTCTCTCTTCCTCTCTCTCTCTCTCTCTCCTCTCTCTCTCTCTCTCTTTCCTTCCTTTGGTTCTTTGAGACAGGGTTTCGCTGTGTAGCCCTGGCTGTGCTGAAACTCATTCTGTAGACCAGGCTGGACTGGAACTCAGATCCACATGCCCCTGCCTCCTGAGTTCTGTGATTAAAGGTGTATATGATCACCACCTAGCTTGTCCTCTCATTTTTAAACTGTACCACCACCCCCACCCCCTCCATTCTTAAACTATACTCTTTTACATAGTCTCAGGTTGCTTCATAGCCTGAATGAACCATATTCTCATGCCTGGAGCTGTTACCTATAGGGAACCCCCTCCAGCATTCTGACTCAGCCCTGGGATGGACAGGACTGAATAATGAGAAAAGCAGAGGGAAATGGCTGCCTTAAACAGAGTAGGAAATGGGTGTGGCTAGGAAATAGGTGTAGTCCTTGCTCTGATGTTTTCTTATTTACCAGACCTTAAATTTCTTGTCAATAAATTTTTGGAGAAACAAGATTTTAACTGAAAGCATAGTCTTGTGACTTGTGAAAGTATCACAATTGGTGTGGTAGCACATGCCTTTAATTCCAACACTGGGGCAAGGCACCAAAGATAGGCAGATCCCTGAGTTTGAGACTAGCCTGGATTACAAGGTAAGATCCAGAAAAACCAGAGAAATATCAGCAACACACAAACACACACACACATTATAACTTGTTTCCTACTGATATACATTTAGGGCAATTCCATTTGTCTGTGTCATTAACTACTCAGTGCTTTGACCTAAAACTGTCAACTTCAGTAGTATAAATCCTTAAGCCAGATTTTTTTTGTTTTTTTTTTTTACTGAAATAGGTTTTCTCAATTACTGTTAACTTGATGCTTGGCACATGCTGACCATCAATGAATCAACAGATGAGTTTTTAGACACTGGATTTGGAATATAAAATATGATTTTGTTGCTTGATTGGTTGGTTGGTTTTGAGACAGTCTTTAGCTCAGATTTGTCTCAAACTCACTATGTGGCTGATGTGACCTTGAATTTCTGAGTTTCCTGTTCTGGTTCCCAAGTGCTGGGATCACAGGCATGACCTACCATACCCATTTTGTTGTTGTTTGGTTGATTCCGTTTGGGGGGCTTTTTTTTTTTTTTTTTCAAGCGATGGTGAAGGCAAGCTAGGCAAACACTCTATCAACTAAGCCCCATGCTTAGCACTGCATGCCATATATATATTTTTTCTTTTCCTCCCAGACTCTTCCTTCTCCCCCCTTCCTTTTTCCCTTTGTTTTATTTGGAATGAGTATCATTAAGTAAAACAGATGGCTCACACTCCCAACTAGAAGACCTCTTGGCCAATTCATTTTAATATTTACTGGAAATTTTGTCAGATTCTCTAAAGAGCCAGTGTCTGCCTTTATGGGTTTATAATTCAGTGTTTGTTTGTTTGTTTGTTTTTCTGAATCACTTTAAACAGAGAGCTTTAGATTTCCAGAACCGCTTCATTAACACATGTACTTATTGTTTACCAGGGATCTCTCTCAAGTGCCAGGCACTGTTGTGAGAACCAAGAGAGCTGTACCTTTGCAAAACTTGGGGACTGTATTAGATATTGGTGAAAGAATTAAAGGGGACCTTTATATGGTTCTTTCTACCCCTTGATTCCTATGTCAGTTAGAAAGGAAACATCTGGTCTTTCTGCCCTTGCTTGAGAGATTAATGCATTTTCTCACCTTTGGCCTTGTCACTGACATCATAACCACTATGAGTATTTTAACAAAAGGCTAGACTGGTCAAAAAATATAATTGCACATACTTTATTTCCTGATGCAGTCAAAGCCTGCAGACTATGCAGGAAGCTCTGCTCACAGTGAGCTCAGCCACTGTGGCTGTGATTAAGTCAGGACTGAGATATTGCTGACTTAGCCTTCTCTCCCATTCCTGAACCGAAGCACACCTACCTATCTCTTTGCATTTCTGATATTCAGGTTGGAATTTTCCAGTGTAAATTTTTCTTCTTATGAATAGTTATATATAAGCAATTGTATATTTTTATAATGAACTTGATTAAAAGATGAAGCAAAACATTTTAACTTTACAAAAATAAAATTATAAGACTATTTCTGTTCTTTTGTGTGCCTGTGTCTAAGGAAATATAGTTTAAAAATTTTTGTTTCTTGGTTCAAAGAAACTAGATTAGAAACAGATATTGCCATTCATAGAATTGCAAAGTTGGAAGAGTCTTGGGAAAGCACCCAGGCTGGTGTTAGCAGGCTTGGCTGCCCATTCAAGGTTCCTACTGCTGGTTGCTCAGGCAGAAAGAAGTAGAAGGAGAATCTTTCTCCACCCCACTAAAGGTTTTATGACATCAGAATTATAGTGGAATGATGGGTGGAGGACATCTCACTGTACTCTTCCTCTTTGCCTTCCACAGTCAGCCTGGGCTTCAGCCAGACAGCAGGTGAAGTTTCTCTCCAGATAAACAGACTTTCTTCCAAGTGGATTGGGGCTGAGGAAAGATGGTTGGGTGTGTGCCAGAGACCAATCTTTAGAATTTAGGATTGCATGAGGGAAAGCATGATCCTTTCACAAACTAGAGAATAGTAGGGTTTACAGCCTGAGATACAAATGCTATGGAGGTGGAGGCAAGAACAACCATTTGAGACCAGTCTGACTACATAGTGAGACAGTATGGAGGGTAAAGGAGAAAATCGATGAAGCAAGGAGAGGAAGAGAGAAAGAGGGAGCAGAAGGGAAAAAAGAAGAAGGGAGAGAAAAAAGGAGGAGGGAAGAAGATGAAGGAAGAGGAGAAGGAAGAGATGAGGAAAGAAGAGAAGGAAGATATTGAGGAAAAGAGGGAAGAGAGAGGTAAGAGGAAAGGTAACAGTTTATTTTTACAGGCATGACTAGGGCTAGAGTACAATTCATTGGTAGACAGACCACTGTGTTTATCCAGCAAGGTTCTAGACTCCCTTCCCATCACCAAAAGCAAAAGCAAAAATAGCATGCTCTGCTGCACCAACAAAATCATGTATTGGGGTGGGTTGGGTGTGTTGGGTGTGTTGGGTGCTGACCAGTCTCACTTCTCCCAAGTCCATTGTGCACCAGCTGAACTGGAGGGAGAGAACCTTAGTAGAACACAGGTGGGTGCTTCAGCAAAGAACACACACCAGGAAACAGCTTTGGAACGTTGGTTCAGTTTAATGGAGAAGAGGAGGATAAAAGGGTATTTATTGACCCTGGAGAGATGGCCAGGACCTCTGGCAAGGTTTGTGTACAGTTGGCCTGGACAGAAGTATTGGAAGATGTTCATCTGCAATACTCAGGGCTTATAACATCAAACAAGGAGTGAAGCCTGATAACTGTCAGGATAATAAATTCTTACTATGGTTGATGCTTCAAGACAGGTTGGGAAAGAGGAGGGAGTCAAGTCCTCACCCCTTCTTCCATAATCCTGGGCCATTACAGTCCCAACTTCTTGTCCCAAGAGAGAAAATTAGAAACCACAAGATTCCTAAAGCACTGTCCTCGTACTACTATTATATCACAAAATATAACCTTGAACTTCTGATCCTATGCTGGGATCCCTGGCTTGCATCACCACCCTTGGTTTATTTCATGCTGGGCTCAGCAAGCACCCTATAAGTCCCAGTCAGGCCATGGGAGCATATGCACCCTGCAGCAAGCAAAGCAAAGTTTAGGTTTTTATATGAATGGAAAAAATTACTTGCTTTTAAATGATGTTCCCCCTGATCTGCTCAGTGAGTTTCCGTCCATCCCTGCCCCAATAAACTTTCAGTACTCCACACCAGCCCCTCTCCTCCCTCCCTGGTACTACTGGCCTCACCTCTACCCCCCTTCACCCTTCTACCTACCCGCTCTTCTTACTCCTCTTCCCACTTCCTTTCCTCTCTCATTCCCTGTCTCCTCCCCTCCTGCTCAGTCTCTCTATCTGACTACCCACTCTTTAGCCTTTTTCTTTGTGTCAAGTGACAGTGGGTTTCTCCATGTAGCCCAGGCTAGCCTTGAACAGGATTACAGGCAGAATGCTACCAACCTGCCAGCTAACCTGCCTTTATGAATTTCTTCCTGCCTTCCTACCTTCTCACCTATTAATTGCACAAAATAATGGGGCTTTGTGATATTTCCTATGTGATAGATAATGTACTTTCAATCTTATCTCTAGCTCTTCTGTCACTAGTAAAAAATCCATTTAAAGCACAACTTTGAATATAAGTGACAGGAGGCCAAACAGCCCAGACACAGTCAGATACACCATCCGAAGGTATTTACTTGCATTTAAGATCAGTAAACTGTACTCATAAAGGTGAATACAGAAAGCCAAACTCCACAAATTGTCCTCCAGTCTTCACTTGCACACTGAGGCACACAAAGTCACATACATGCACCATGCTTGCATACACTTGCACACTAATAACTTTGCACTTGCACACTAAAATTAACTTTGAAGATATTCTACTGTGGATTTCTCTGGGTATTTGGGACTGGAAGAAAAGGCAGCCAGTCTAACATTTTGTAACTTATATTCTTATGAGTATAATGGAGATAACAAAACATCTTGGGGCTTTGGATGTAGCTCAGTTGCTAGAGTGCCCAAACCATGAGGACTCTATCTCTATCTCACGAATAAAAAATAAACAATCAGTCAGTGCATTTCTGTATGTTGTGAACTCGGAAGGTCTAAGCCAAAGACAATGGAATGGGAAGACACAGACACTTCATCTGGGCTCACATTCAATCTGATCCCTGTCTCAGCAGCTCAAATGTCTCCTGGGATGGAAATCCCAGAAATCAAGTGGTTTGTTATTGTTGTTGTTGTTGTAGGTGGTGGTCTTTTTGTTTTTGAGACAGGGTTTTTCTCTGTTAGCTTTGGCTGTCCTGGAACTCACTCTGTAGATCAGGCAGGTCTTCAAGTCAGAGATCCTCCTGCCTCTGCTTCCTTAGTGCTGGGTTAAAAGTGTGCACCACCACTGCTTGGCTAATACTCCAGTTTTTAAATGCTGTTCTGAGAGGTGAATGAGTAGCCTGAGCAGAGCTGTGGACTCACACCAAAGGCCTGTCCATTTTCAGTCCACTGCTTTCATTCACTCTGCATAAGCATGACTCCAGCACCTCACTAAAAATAAGCCAAATAGTCATGAGTATGCCTGTCTAAAAGAAGTGAGTGTGCTATGACCAGATTTCCATCTAACACATCTAACACTCCCTTTACTACCCAGCCAAATTAAACAGAGAACGCTTGCTTAAGCCACCTATGTATAACCCTGTATTACCACTCCTTGGGTGTCACCCATTGACCTTCAGGGATGGATGGGGACTGGAAAGGGAATGCCTTGGAATGATGAATGACCCTAGGCTATTCATAACTAGTGATGAGATTGTCTGGACATTGCTGTTGAATCACAGCTTCACTCATCAAAATCTTTTCATAAGACCCAGCTATCTTTGCATCCTGGGTGTTTAAATCATGGTGCCCCCAGGGAGCATTCTCTTATATCTTATTCAACAGTGGCACAAACCACAGGGAGGTACCAATTAAATATTAAAAGCTGAGACAAAGTAAGACAGAATTGTCTGATGACTGAGCTCTGAATGAGGTGACTCGGTACCAGCACCAACCCACCGGAACTGTCACGGTGAAAGTTCAAAACTGGGCTTGTATAGATCTGAACTTATATCAAACGGTATTCAATTTAACTATTAAAAAACATTTTTTTTTTTTTACATATGCCTTTAAAACTAGCACTTGGGAGGCAATGGCAGGAGCATGTCTATTAGTTCGATGCTAGCTCCAGGACAGCCAAGGCTACACAAAAAAACTCTGTCTTCAAAACAAATAAAAACAAAAATTGAGCTAATCCCAGCACTCTGGAGGCAGAGACAGGAGTAGGATCAGTAGTTTTAAGTCATACTTTGCTGCCTAGTGAGCTCAAGGTCAGGACAGGACAGGCAACATCACAGCTGGAGCAGGAGGGGGAGGGAAAGGAAGGAGTAAGGAGTAATAATTAGCTTTGTCAAACCTGAAGCAGTAAAACAATCTCCCAATTGGTGTTCTGTAGGGAAATAAGGTGGAGAAAATAGATAATCAAGTGAAACAAAGATCTCAAACTGGTTGACTTAGTGAGACTTGGCGATCAGCATGTTGAGTGTACTGTGGTCCAAAACAGTGAAAAACAACCTGGTATGGCACATGCCCACTAACGTCCAAGGCCTCAGGCTGCTACATCTTCAGTGCATGGAGAGCTGCTAGTGTGAGGATAGAAAAGATTCTAGTTTCACATTAAGAGCACATTAAAGAAACAATATTAAGTTAGTGCAAGATGTTAGTGAAGATGGGTAGTGGACAGGAGGATAAAAAGTTGAAAGTCAGGCTGGGCATGGTAGCACACTACCTTAATCCCAGCACTAGGGAAGCAGAGGCAGGCAAAAGTTTAAGGCTAGATTGATTTACAAAGCCAGTTCCAGGACAAACAAACTAAATGAAAAAAAATGAGGAAAAGACAGAGCCAAGGTTGAAGAGAAGGTTTATTGTAGATATGGGGTGGGGGAGGAAGCATAGCCAGAGGCATCTGGAAGGGTCCAGACTGAACATGACCAGCAAACTGAACTGGACCAGGGGGTGGGGTGGGGGGCAGTGAGAGAGGAGAGAGAAGAGGTAAAGAAGGGCACCAAGAGCTAGCCAGGAGACCAAGAGAGTTCACAGGAATCAAGAGCACTAAAACTAAGAGGGCATGTAGCCAAAACAACTGGATTATATAGGATTCAGAGAAGCCGGGGGAAGGAAAGTGAATCTCAGGGGCTAGAAAGGTTTAGGGTAGGGGGCAGGGTATGTCAGACTGGATGACTCTGTAACAGGTACTTGTGATGATGGCCATATCCGCCTTGATATGTTAAATAGAAACCTCAGCCATTTGTACTGAGTTTCTTTGAGATATAACACAAACAAACAAGTTGAAGGGCTTGCTCCCTATAGTGAGTCAAGGCCAGCTTGGGATACAGGGAGATTCTGTTTCAGAATGTATGTATGTATGTATGTATGTATGTATGTATGTATGTGATGATTGTGTGTGCTCACATACATACCAGAACACCACAGCATTGTGTGTGGAAGGCAGAAGCCAATTTTCAGATGTAGGTTTTCTTCCACAAGGTGGGTTCTGAGATTTCAACTTCTGCATTAGGGGCTGGCAGCTAATGCTTTTAACTGACCCTGGAAAATGAAGCTGACAATGTGTACCTTGAGATTTAATAACATAATAAAGTTGCCCATCGAATTCCTAATGTATCCAGGTTTAAGAGATGAGACCTGTGATTAGAAGTAGCCACAACCTGAAGGTGAGAATGAGCTACACATGGCAGCACATACCAGTAATCACAGCACTGGGCAGGGCTGAGTCCAGCCTGGGTTTTGCATAGTGAGACCCTACCTATAACCAAGGACTTTTCCACCTGTTCCCTAAATGATGACTGAGACTTATTATTTATGAACAAATGCCTAGGCTACAAGCTTTCGCTCATTCCACAACTAACTCGTAACTTAATTAACCCATTTACTCAATTCTATGACTGCTATAGACAGATACATGTTGAGGCATTTACACTTTTAATCGCCTTATTTATTTATTTATTATTTATTTATTTATTTAATAATTGTGTGTGCTCACATACATACCAGAACAACATTGCATTGTGTGTGGAAGGCAGAAGACAATTTTCAGGAGTAGGTTGTAGCTGGTTACCTCATAGTTTCATGTACCTATCTCCTCAAAATTTGGGTCAAATCTGTTTCTGAGCCTGACTCTATTCTTTGGGGAGCCGACAGAAGGTGGCTATCATCCTTGCAGCCATCTTGAGCTATATACCCTGACAAGAGACTTGATTACATCAGCCTACAACAGCTGAGCACACTCTGATAACATCTTGTTTAGATACCCAAGATCTTTCCTTGGGTGTGGGAGATTAAAGTGTGTGACTTAAGGGTATGACTTAGAGATCAGATTTAGAAACAAGACCTAAGGGAATGATTAAAAGCATGACTTAGAGGCGTGGCTTAGAAGTGAGACATATAAAAGGCGAGAGGCAGACAGGAGAGTTCAGAACAATTTGGAGTAACAGAGATTCAGACACTGGAGTAGGAATTAGACATTGAGGAAGAAGACACTTGGACTAGAGAACTCAGAAGAAAGCAACAGATTATTAGGCACTCAGAAGTACAACTTGGAGGAAGAACTTGGGCAGTATAACTTGGAACTAGGAATTAGGTTAGATACTTGCAACAGAGAATTAGGCACTTAGCACTTGGAAGAAGAAACTTGGAACTTGGAGCACTAGGGACTAGGAACTAGGGACTTGGAGAGAAGAAGAGAGACTGAAGAATAAACGGGATTGGAATCACACTCTGTCTGGTCTCCATTCCTCGTGTCCGTCCTCACTCTCTTTCTTGCTGAACCCCGACCCGCAGACTGGAGCTGCTGGGACAGTGCAAGTTCTAACAATTTAGCCTCCAAGGCTTTGTCAATGCAGGTTCCAACATTGACAGAACGGTCCCTGACACTTTGGTCCCCAAGCGTGGGGTACCTCAGGCCACAACACTATTCCATGGTTCTTCTCTCTCTATCAGACCTCCCACCTCCTATTTTCTGCCTTAGCTAATAGGCCATCAGCTTTTTACTGACAGGTGATGCTTCCATACAGTACACAAGCCTTCAAGTTGCACACTTGAAAAGATATTTCTACAGGATAACTGATTCTGCAGCCTATCTATACCTACTTTCAAACAAATTATGAGTAAGGGAAGAAAAATAAGGGGAGAGGATTCAGAGCCAGGTCACCCCAGCTTAAACAGCCAGCTCACTAAAATCTGAACATTATATGATCTCCAGTAATAAATAGTACGTCAGTTAAAAAAAAAAAAAAAAAAAAAAAAAAAAAAAAACACTTGGGAATGATTCTCTCAATAGGCAAATCTTATTATACGGGAAAGTAAGATAACATTCAGCAAATTCACAAGGGGCCTATTTGATTTGATTTCATTTGGAAATTGGAAATAAGTACCCTAAGGACTAATTTCATGGGAGGGTAATAAAATCCTTTAAGGCTTCAATTATTTACTTGGCAATGTTTCAAGTGTTTCCTTCCATGAGACTATATTTCCTTTTAGCCTTCAAGTTGCACACTTGAAAGATATTTCTACAGGATAACTGATTCTGCAGCCTATCAACATCCTTGTAGCTCAAGACAAAAAAAAAAAAAAGAATGGAAAAGGTTTAATTAAATAGATAACAAGAATCACTGCATATAAAAACACAGTCGATGCAGATTTGGTTAAGAGTTTTTATTTGTTTAGGCTCTGATTTGAGCAGACCAATCATTTTATACATATATTAGTTGTGTATCTATATTTACATTATATATATATATATATATATATATATATATATATACCTTCAGAGAAATTGAGTATAGATTTGGAATTATATATTAAGGGAACAGGAATTAGGCTTGCTGCTCAGCTGGTAGCTCATTTATTAGCTACATAGAGAGTTTGAGGCCAGCCTGACTTCATGAGATTTTATCTTAAAAATAAATAAAATAAATAATAGTAAAAAAAAAAAAAAAAAAAAAACAAAAAAAAACATTGCTTCTGCCAGTTGTGCTGGCAGAAGATATCATGGTTGAGTAAAAAGAAAGCCTGTTTTGAAAAATTATGCATCATAAAGAATGTCAGTCATTAGTTTGGCTTCCAGATACTTCTAAGAGGACTGAGTAAAGAAGGAAGGTGAACTGGTGAGGATTAGGTGTAGGAAGACTGGAAGAGTCTATGTTCTGCTTCCTGCAGTGGACACCACTCACAAAATGACAAGCTAAAGAAAAAGTCCCCAAACAACAAGCAGTCAGTTTTGCCCCCAAACTTAAAAGTGATTCTTGAAAAGGAAAATTTGATGTATCCATATTTGCACTCTCTCCCATAATGCTAGACCACACTGTGGTTTTCACTTGGAGCATATGTGTGATTTCACAGTGTTGGACACAGTGCAGTACCAGAACCTCTGTAGTTTCCATGGTTTCTGAGGCCCTTTGATGTTATTGGGAAAGAAATGAAAGTTGATGGACTCCTTAGATGATCTACTAAAATTTTTGATATGAATGATATCATTATAAATGTATTTTTGTTGTTGTTATTTGTTTGTTTCAAATACAATAAGCACAGACTGTAATCTACTTTTTGAATTAAATACATGATGCATGCATACAAAATGCCAATAAATTAAAGCCAGGATGCTAAATATCAACTTTTGATTTTCAAATTTGGAGTCCAGAATAGGAAATTTAATGCGAGAGGGGATATAATCCAGGTATATTATATGAGAACTAAAATGTCACAATAGAACCCATTATTTTGTACCAGAGAACCTGGAGAATTGTTTTCTCTGATCCTGAGGGCACACTTCTTTACATCCCACCTTCTTGCTTTTTAAAAATTTTTTTTCAGTACTGTGGACCAAACTCAGGACTTCACACATGCTAAGTAAGTGTTCTACCACTGACATACTTCTCCAGTTCCCAAATGCTTTTATCTTAAATATTTTTTCTGTCTTAGTGTACTATTGATATGAAGAGACACTATGACCAAGTCAACTCATGAAAGAAATCATTTAATTGGGGGCTTGCTCACATTTTCAGAAGGTTAGTCCATTATCATCATTGCAGAAGACCGTCATGGTTCTGTGGTTGAGGCCCACATTCTGCCTCAACACTTTGCCTCAACACTTTGGGGCTAAGTGCTCTTTCTCAACTTGGCAGATTCGTGATCACCTTCTTCCAGTAACGTCCCTCACTGGGTCTCTCGTTCCCGCTGCCTCTCGTTGAGTGCCAAACTGTTGCGAACCCCCCACGCTTGGGCACAAAACTGTTGCAGCCTGTACTGCCCATTCCGGTCCGAGGGTCAGGGTCTAGCGAGAGAGAGAGTGGGGATAAAGGGGAAGAGACGCGAAGAATGGAGACAAGACAGAGATTCTGATCAAGTCTCGTTTATTGAAGGGAATTATGAGCTATTTATAGGCTTTTGCCACGTGCCTTGTAGGCTGCGTGGATACCACGTGCCTTGCAGGTGCTTGATATGACGTAAGCCTTACAGGCGTCTATAGCGTGGACAGCACGTGCACTGCAATGCTTTGCAGGTGTGGATAGCACATGCGCCTTATGAGCATGTATGGTGTAGATAGCACGTGGACAGCACGTGAACTGCAATACCTTGCAGGCGTGGCCACCACGTGCACCTTGCAGCTGGGGGGCAGTAAACAGCAACACAAAATATGTGGGATATCAGAGTGTGCTTCAGCTGTTGTAGGCTATTGAAAACCAAATCTTTCGTCAGGGTATATGGTTCCAGATGGCTGCAAAGTTGATCTAGCCGCTTTCTGCTAAAGTTTGGCTCCCAACAGTTCTGGAGCAGTAGCTGAGAGTTTTACTGCCCACAAGCAGCAGGCAGAGAGACACTGGGCCTTATGTATGCTTTTGAAACCTCAAAGCCCATCCCTACCAACACATGGAACACTCCTCTAATACAGCCACACATTCTCCAACAAAGACACATCCCCTAATTCCTCCCTAAATAAGTCATCAAATAGATGAATTATGCCAGACATATGAGCCTATGGGAGCCATTCTTCTTCAAACTACCACTCCCTCTTCTTCTCTTCTCTCCTCTTCTCTTCCTTATTTTTTGTTTATTTAAAGATTTATTTTTTATTTTATTTATGAGTAGAGTGTAGGAAAAAGGCATGATTCCCATTACAGATGGTTGTGAGCCCATCATGTGCTTGCTGGGAATTGAACTCAGGACCTCTGGAAGAGCAGTCGGTGCTCTTAACCTCCGGCCCATCTCTCCAGCCCTCCTTATTTTCTTAAGACAGGATCTCACTTTGTAGTTCTGCTTGACTTAGAACTAATTTTGTAGAGCAGGCTGGCCTTGAACTCACAGAAATCCACTTGCTGAGTGTTGGGATTAAAGTCATGCACCATCACCACCTTTAAAAAAAAAGATTTATTTTTATTTATGTGTGTACACATACATGTGTCTATGAAGGCCAGAAGAGAGTTAAAGGTAGCTGTGAGCTGTCCGGTGTGGGTGCTGTGCTATTCTAGGAATTCACTTCAAGAATTTGGAAGAGGAGAATTAGCTTTTGCTGCTTCTGAGAATCTGGAATGTACAGAGGAGCTGATGGGATATAACAAAGTACTCAGACCTTGTTCCCCTTGGTGGTATGGTGTGCTCTTAACAGAAATGAAAGTAACAAGTTCTGGTTTTCTCCTCCTTAGTGTAATATGATGCTACAGATTTGATGGTAGGTATTCAGATGACACTATCAATGTCAGGGTATTCAGCTGTAGGACTGACTTACCTCCAACTTCTTAACACTACTGATACACAGGGCTACATTAATTTCTGTTTCAGTGTTATTGGTTGAAAGTTGTTCTTAACTTCTGAAGATTAAATAAAACAAAAAAGAATGGTGTCACCATCTTTTTAAAGACAAGGTCCTTTATGAAGCCCAGCACATTCTCAAACTTACTTCATAGCTGAAAATAAGACTGAGCTTCTGGTCCTCTGGCCTCCACCTTCCAAGTGCTAGAATCACACATCTGAGTCACCAAGCCTGGTTTTTTTGCAGTGCTGGGATGTAACCCAGAATCTTGTGCATGCTGGGCAAAACAGTCTATCAACTAAACCATATACTTAGACTGTATTTTAATGCTTTTATTGTTAGTGTGTGGGTTTTTTTTTTTTTACATTTATTTATTTTATCTGTGTATGTGTGTGTATCTGGGTGAATCTGTATGCACATGTACATGCAGTTACCCAAAGAGGCCAAAAGAAGGTGTTGGATCCCCTGGAATTGGAATTACCAGAGACTGTGAACTGCCAATGTGTGTGCTAGAAATTAGACCTGGGTCCTCTGCAACAGCAGTAAGCACTCTTAACTGATGAACTATTTCTCCAACTCCTAGTGTTCCTTCTTAGGAGCATAAATAGAATACCAAGGGCATATTAAATAATTGGAAGTTATGCCTCAGTATCTCTGTGTGTGTTAATGTGTGGTATTTGGTTCTAATCTGAATCTGGTCCAGTTGTGTCTTTTAGCACTTCTGTGATGTTTAAATCCTTGAATAGTTCTGAAATCATAGAAAATCTTGAAAAGCCCATTACTGTGTCTGGTGATGTAGCTCAGTTGTAGAACACTTGCCAAACACATGCAAGGGTGTGGGTTGTTTCCTAGGACCATACAGAAAGGAGAAGAAACTCTTTTAACTGGGTGTGGTTGAACATTTCTGTAATTTTAGCACTTGGGAAATAGAAGTAAGGGGGATTAGTAGTTAAAAGCCATCCTCGGCTACATAACAAGTTAGAGGCTAGTCTAGGCTACCTGAGATCCTGCCTCTTCCCAAAAGCGTCTTCTAAAGCTCCACAGCAGTATGGAAATCTCAAGCCAAACTGAAAACTGACTGATAAGGTACAATGTTTCTTGTTTTAGAAGTAAGATGAAAATTTAAATTTACAGAAAAAAAGAGAGAAACTAAATTATTTTGAGTGACTTGTAACTTTGAATTTTCAAAGATGAGAATAGGTATTCAACCCAACCAACACATCAAATCATATGAAACAGATTAGTAGTAAAAGCTGTTTCCTTCACGTATTTTTGCATAACACCCTGACTGCCCAGCTGCAGGACATTTCATGTGCTTGAGTTGGTGACTCTGATTTACATGGCAAAAACTGTCTTAGATCAGTATTCTGGTAAAAAAAAAAAAAAAAAAAAAAAGAAAAAAAGAAAAGAAAGAAGAAAAAGAAATGAAGAAGAACAAGTGGCCTTGAATATAGATTTTATTTGTTTTTCTTGTATTATCTGGCAATGGCTTTGCTCTGCTTTGTCCGTATAACACCAGCTAAAACATTTCTCTTTAATAACCAAAAGAAAATAACGCCCATCATTCTAGTGAAAAAAACTCTAAGGAGAGATGAGAACTCATTTAGTATGTTTCTTAGACTTAAGCTTTGAATTTAATAAATGGCTTAACAGTGAAATAAGAATAGTCTTCACACGTGTTCTCAGGCATGTATGCAGTGTAACTGACAGTGTGCTGGAGAGATATGGTCAGGATCTGTGCCTGGAAGGACATGATACAGGAAACAGAGAAGTACTTTGAAGGGTCCTTTTTATGTTTATTCCTTAATTTACTCTATTTATAACTAGCTTTGCAATATTTATTTACAAAGCTGTTTGTAGTAATTATTTAAGCCTCAGGCAGAGGTTTCTAGCTCACCTTTGAGCATTCAGTTCCTAGATGAAAGACACCAAAACTTTTATATTTATAATAAGCCTTAAAGCACTAGAGCTGGGCAGATATCTACCTTCTATGTTTATTATGTCTACTTCCCTATTAATAATCCAGAGTCATAACTTGTCAGTTCCATCTGGGCCACTCTTACTCATGGGCATGTTTTCATGACTCACCTACCCCATGGGTTGTCTTGTCCTCTCTCCACCTACTCCCCTCTCTCCCTTGTGGTCCTGCTTTCAGGACCCCACACTTGGAACTGAAACTCACCAATTTCTCTTCTGTCCAGCTTTAGGCTATTGGCATCTTTATTAAACAGTAGTTTTAAGTTAAGGAACAAGGTATATGCAGATTCTCTCATCCTTGGGGGCAACCAGGCCTTGAATGCCAGTACTTAGTATTACAATACATATAAAGGCAAAAACCTCAACACTAAGCATGATATCTTCACATTCATTCATGTTGTGTGTAGCACGATTTCTTTTCCCATCATGATGAAATACCATCCAATTAAAATTGCCATGGACTACGATTTGTTTATGTATCCATATACTGTGGACACACAAGCTGCTTCCACCATTCAGCCAAGACATGCAATGCTGTTATGAATAAAGGTGGTACATATCTGTAATCCCAGCTTCAGATACATAGCAAGTTTGAGGCTGGCCTGGGTTACATGAGACCCTGTCTTACATAGGCAGATAGATGGACAAATAGATAAAGTTCTCCAGAGTATAATCAAAGTGGAACCCATGGGTCCTATACTACTTCTATTTTCAATTATTTGAGGACCAACTGTTTTCATAGTAGTCACATTATCTTCATGCCCACCAACCATACACAAGAATTCCAATTTCTTCGAATCTTTATCCTATTTGTTATGTTCTGGGGGTTATTTTGTTTTGCTTTGATAGCCTCATCTTAATGAAAAAGAGTTTCTGGCCTCATATTAAGTGTAGAGAAAAGTAATATAATTCCACTTATAAAATTGTTAGACACATATAGGATGGTCACTGCCCTTGAGAAAGTTGGTATATATATATATATATATATATATATATATATATATATATATAGTCTCTAATAAAAGTATATAACTACAAAATCTGGAACAATTAGGTTGGATACTCTTCATCATGGTTTTTACAGTGATATGTAAGAATTATAATATTGCCCTTTCCATGTTGTTTAGGGTCCAAGTCCTAACAGCATACTCATGTCCAGCTCTTCAGTTAAAAGAGAAACACAAAGAATGTTACCTCATTTTTACTGCAAGTGCTGATCCTGGAAACTGGGCTTACTCATACAGATAAACTACCTTTTCATTCTTCCTCCCTGGAAAATGGCCAGGATGACCTCTACAGTGGTGTAGGAGCAGAGCAGACACTGTTTCTGAAAAGTTATTCAGGAGATCAAAAGAGGCAATCACCTTGATAAGCATGTGAACTCTGGAGTCAGGTTGTCTGGGTTCTAATCTCAGTAACTTAGTCTCTTGTCTTTTGTTTTCTCTGGCTGATAAAATACAGGTCATTCTAGTCCTGTGTCACTGCAGTCCATTTTCTTTATCTTTTTACAGTTTAATAACTTCATTTTAAAATTTGAGACAGCTGACCCAACATGATGGTACATGTCTGAAATTCCAGAATGTAGGAGGCTGAGGCAGGAGGACTATGAGTTAGATACCAATCTATGCTACATAGAGTGTCTCCCCATCAAAAAAACAAAACATAGGTCGAGGATATTGCTCAGTTACATAGTGCTTGACTAGCCTGCATGATGTCCTGGGATCCCAAGCACCTTATAAGATGGGCATCTGGTAGGATAGGATCAGAGGTTCAAGGTCATCCTTGACTACATAGCAACGTCAACACCAAGCTACATTACCTGAGACCCTGTGTCAAACAAACAAACAAACAAACAAAACAACACCAAAACCACTTAATTATTCAAGGTATTTGATCTGTTCAATCAATCATAAGAGTTTGTTTCAAAGGTAGGAAATTCAGGGTGGAGAGATGGCTCAAGAGTTATGGAGGCTTACAACCATTTGCAGTGCCAATCTCAAGGGAACTATGCCCTCTTCTGGCTGCCAGTGGCAACACACATAGACACACACACACACAGACACACACACACACATAGACACACACACTCGCTGTAGGCATATATCTATACACTTAAATAAAAGTAACAAATCATTTTTATATATGGCTCAAGGCTCGTGAGCATGCCTAACGTGCAAAGGCACTTGATGTGCAATCCTGACAACCTAAGTTTGATTCCTGGGATCCATGTAAATGTAGAAGAAAACTGACTCCAAAGGTTGTCCTCTGTTCAACATGTGTACCATGGCACCCACACACTATCCCCATATCACATAAAAACAATAATACATAAAATTAAAAAAAATAGTGTAAATTTTAGTTCCTGTGATTACATAAAGCAGGTATTTCTATTTTTATTGAAGTGTTTTTATTTCAGCAGCAAAACATCAATGTAAAAATAAAAAACAGTTTAATTGTTATTTTAGCCACACTGGGTAGAGACAATAAAAGTTTTTTTTTTAATATCATAAAGGCAGAGCAGTAATAGGGGATTTTAATATAAATGTATTTAAATGAGGACAAGTCAGGTTTATGAAAAAATAAAAAAGATAAACAGAATTGTCAACATTTTCAGACTGAAACCATCTCATCCCGCTTTAGGAAAATCACACAAAGACCCACATTCTTCCCATTTAAAACTTCCCTAGGCTTGGGCTGGAGAGATGGCTCAGAGGTTAAGAGCATTGACTGCTCTTCCAGAGGTCCTGAGTTTAATTTCCAGCAAGCACATGGTGGCTCACAACCATTTGTAATGGGTTCTGATGCCTCTTCTGGTGTGTCTGAAGACAGCAACAGTATACTCACATAACATAAAATAAAACTTATCTAGGCTAGCTAGGTCTAGTGAATGCAGAGGAAGATGTCTGTGACATCTGCCACTGACATACAGAAATCTTAAAGCAGACTATCTCAGAGCCTGTAGTGCAAAGAACCAAGTGAAAAATGGTAGGACATGGAATTTACATTTATCCTTAAAAATCTAACAGGGACTTTTACTCTTTTTTTAAAAAACATTTTAACCTTTTGTACATATGTATTAGTGCTTGTGGTGAATGTGTGTGTGTGTGTGTGTGTGTGTGTGTGTGTGTACATACCTGTGCATATGTGTGCAGCAGCCAGAGTAGGATACTGGCATTCTGTTTTATCAGTTTTGACCTTGTTCTTTTGAGAGATAGACTCTTTCACTGAACCTGGAGCTAGGCTAGCAGCCAGTAATCCACAGGTATCCTACTGTTTCCAATCCCCACAGTCCTGGGGTGACAGCCAGTGGCCAGGCCCAGCATTCTATCTGGGTGCTAGGATCTGAACCTAGGACCTTATACTTGTATAGCAAGTGCTCTTCCATATCAAGTCATCTCTCCAGCTCTTACTCTTTTTTGCTTTTTATTATTTTTTCTGGTGCTCAAATTGAACTTGGGATCTTTCACTTACCAGGCAAGTGCTCTACAGAGTTGTGCACTTCAGACCTCAATCTGTATCAGTTTCAGATATAGCTTCAAGACTTTTCAGTTTTACTGTCTAAAATGATGACTTTCTTTTCAGTGCTGGAGACTGAACCCTGAACCTTGGTGTTCTATCACTGACCCACACCCACAGTCCTTAAGCTGAAAATCTGAAATAAAAAACTCTAGTTTCCCTTTCACTTTCACTTTAACTTAACAGCAAGCACAGAAAGCTCCTCGTTTTTATAGTTTGCTCTTGTGTCCAGTTTTATTTCTACATATAAATAATACACAATGTAAACCTTTTATAAAAAGTATTTGGAAGAACTAGCTAATATTTTGAAATTGTTTCAGGTAAGATTAATGGATATACAAAGTTCAAGATCCCAGAGCAGAAACAACAATGTTTATTTACGCACCTTGTTTATAAAAGGGACTATTTATATAATGTACTTAAATAATAATTCATAATATGTTGCCACTAAGATAAAACTGAAATTAGAATAATGCAGATATGCTTACAAATTTTGAGGCCTCAATGGTATCTCATTTATCAGCCTGAAGAAAGGACTTAGTGGGGCAAAAATTTCCACTAATGTAAGATGTGAGGATTAATTGGGGGCAGTAAATGATATGTATGTATGAATGTATGTATGTATGTATGTATGTATGTATGTATTCCGCTCTTTAGGAAAAGCAATCCTTCCTACTTCTCATTTAATCTAGCCTAAAAAGCTGTTTCTAATTCAAGATTGTAACTAGTACTTTTTCTCCAGCTAATGGAGAAGGTAAATGAAGATACAATGTTGTTTCATAGTCACTAGCCCTCTCTGTAGATCTCATTTCCTGTAAGGAATGACCCTGGTTCCCAAAAATAACTTCAGTGCTGTTCAACTGCTCATGTTTGGCATATTCCTTCTTATTTAGGAAAGCACATTCCCTTCTACAGCTGGAGAAACTCAGTGTTCACAGAGAGCTGCCCCCAAACGCTGTTCCCTCTAGGCCCTTAAAAATGTTCAGCATCTGATTGCTGGCAAGGAATGCTCACACCCAGTGGAGACAAAACTCTGTGGCCTGAGCCAAGGAAAAGCAGGGATGCTATATATGGAGTACAGGAAGCAGGGCCAGAGCTGACAGCCTTATTCATATACCACCCATGTATAAAGCCTTAAGCCAGGCACTACCAACTTACCTGGAAATGGGAAAGACTTACTGGCTAGCTGAAATGGCAAGAATGAGCCAGTATTCTGCCACTTTCAGAATACTCTTACATATGCAGAGAAATGAAGGGCTGCCTAATGCCTTAAGACAACCTAGTCGGCTGAAGTGTGGTTCAGAGCAAAGGCTTTGGGTGTATTCTATCTCCATAATGGAAAACAAATAAAAAACAGACAAACAAACAAACAAACACAAAATTAGAAAAAACAAAGCAACTATCACAAAAATAAATAAATGGGAAGTTAAAAAAGCTAGCCAAATACCCTGACACATAGGGTGTATGCCCAGCAGGTGGCTGTATAGCAGACAAGCTTTTCACAGTTGTTCTTATGGACTGTTGAGGGCCATCACTTAATAGAAACTCTCAAGCCCCAGCCAAAAACTTACTAAATCAAGGAACTTCCAGTTTTTCTGCGTTATATGACTCTGTACCTTATTTCCTTATTTGGAGACATAGAAAGTAAGAACTGAGAGGATGGTTTCACCTTTTCCAGTTTTATGAAAGGTCAGTAATTCCCATACACACACACACACACACACACACACACACACACACACACACACTTAACGTGTGCTTAGCTTTGTAGTTGTGTTTTCATTTCTCCTCAGTGCTGGGGATGGATCCTGCAATGCTATGTAGTTGAAGGCTGTTAAATGCAGCTGCCCCAAGTTCCCTGAAATAACAACTCTGAGACTTAATATTTCATAAATTAATGCTCAGGCCATAAGCTTCAGCTCTGTTCTCTATCTAGCTCATATCTCAAATATTCAGTTTATTCTAGACTATGTACTTCTACTGCTTAGTTACCTCTCCTCGGAGTTCAGGGCAGATCTCTGTCACCTGACTATTTCCAGAATTCCTCTCCCTCCCTCCCCCACTGTCTGCCAGATGTTCCACCTCCTATTTCCTGCCTCAGCTCACTGGCCATAGCCTTAGGTGAAGGCTTTTATACCATACACAAGAAATTCTCTCTACAGTGCTATTCTATAAAGCTATGCTCAATTCCCAGATTCACATTTTTAAAATGGGATCTGACACTTTCTTCTAGACACCCCAGGCATCAGGCATGCACATGGTGCATACACACATGCAGGCAAAATATTCATAAACATATTTTTTTAAAAGAAAAAAGTGCCATTCTTAGGACAAAGTAACCTATTTCCAAGGGCCAGCCCTGGCTTGGAGAGGGGTTCTGAGAGAAGGGGTGTCTGGGAACTGTGCAAACAAACGACTCAAAGTCAAACCCTGGGTCAAAGCTGGTGGCCTATATTCTGCTCAAGACAACTTTCTAGTTTTCTTCTCTGTGTTCTGCTCTTTCTGGATATCTCCAGACAGCTCTGTCTATTTCTGCTCGAAACAGTTCTCCAGAGACTTTTCTCCTGCTATTCTAAAAGTTTCTCTGGATAACTTATCTCTTGCAGACCATAAGCCGAGTCTTTTATATATCAATCCAGTCATTTACTCCAGGTCTCCTTTTGATTATTTTAGGAATCAACATTCTGAAACCCCAACCCCTTAATTCTTAGGAGGTAGCAAGCACACATTTTCTTTTAACATTGTGAAAGAATCCAGAGATTTGCCTGCCTCTGTTAAACACTGATGATAAGCTAGCTGGGTGGGACCCTACCATGAAATTGCCTACCATGCCTGGGCCTAAACTTGCTCCATCCTAGACTGACGCTGAACTCGGAATCTGCCTGCCTTTGTATTTTTCTGACAAGCTGGCTCATTAATGCAGCTGCCTTTGTTCCTTTACATTCTTAAAGTTCCTCGTATAATTCATTCTGCATCCTTATTTTTTGCATAGTTGAGAAATTATATATTTTCAAATTCATGTATTTAGAGTTCTTTTCCACAGCCTTAAGGGCTGTCCTAAAGGTCCCAGCATTTACCATTTTGCTAAGACATTAACCACACCTTCACCTCATGGACTCCTGTCTCTGATTATCATGGAATCATTAAGGTTAACAGGGAGGACATTCCTCAAAGGAAAAACATAAAAATATGTACATTATTATACAAACAAGCCTTATGCTACTTTAGCCTGGTTGGCCCTGTCCCTGGGGCAGGAGCCATGTCATTCCACCCCCACCAAAGTCATGCCAAACTCAGCAAACTATTTTTATTTTGCTAATTTGGATACACAGACCAAGTGGAAAAATTGTTTTCCTTACAAGAAAGTAGAGTGCTCTTCATTTTCTCTTAATAAAGATGGAGACATGAAATACCCTGTGCGTATGTTACAAGTAAGATCACATTTGCATTTCCCCTATACCCTGGTCCAAAATGAGGATTAGTCTACCATGACAGTTGTATTTGAGATTCTAGTGCTAGAACCAATAATAGACCCCAAGTGGCGATTGTATGTATAGTGACTAAAGGAAGACTATTCCCTATCTGGTACATAGACAACAAGAATAATGTAGATAATGATTGTTTATGACTGGAGTCTAACAAGGAAGAAAATCTGTGGTTTGGAAAAACTGGCACATCTCATCTCTGACTGCCTCAAATATGAATTGTCTGACATTACAAATTCCACTACTTCTCAAATATTGTAATACATGAGCTGGATAGAAAGACAGCAAAGATGTTGAGGAGAAGCAAAACATGGCTGAGAGACCACTCAGGGTGAAAATGTATCCAAGCTTGAACTAGCTCACCTTCATAGACTCAGGCTCAGTCTGTAGCTGGCAGTGGAAATCCTGATGAAGGAAAGAAAATGCTCTAGCACCAAGAGAAATGCCAACAATGAAGGATCCTGGAAAAGACAAAGCCTTTTTCTCCCTTCTTCTTCCCTTCCCTTCCCTTCCTTCCCTTCCCTTCCCTTCCCTTCCCTTCCCTTCCCTTCCCTTCCCTTCCCTTCCCTTCCTTCTTTTCCTTTCCTTGAAGTTGCTCTGTGCATGTGTCTGGTCTTGAACTCAGAGATTCTCCTGCCTCTGACTCCTCCCAAATGCTGGCATTAAAATGTAGGACAGGGGCTTTTGATGGCCCATTTAACTATTTCTTGTATATCAGTCTTTTTCACTGAAAGAATTCTATCTCTACCCTTGGGTTGTTACTAAATAGCTGCAATAGCTATTGCTGGGGAGAATAACCAACACAGTAACACTGCAGCAGAGAAAGGCTTACAATTTGTAAAAGCCAGAGGCAGTTTATATTCTTTGCCCAGGCAGAACTTCAATCCTCCTGGCACAGGGCAAATGGCTGTGGGTATAACATGACCTCAAGCTTCTGCCACTACAACTTACCTGCTGAGATGGACTGTACTGTGGAACTGTGAGCTAAAATAAATTCTTTCATTATTTGAAAGTTACTTTGTCAGTTATTGTGTCCCAGTAGTGAGACAAGTAATTAGAACAATGTTCAAGTACTTTACATAGCTAAGTAACTGTCCATCTCTTAACATCTTTATGAATTCAAGTATAGCTACATTTCTGAGCAATTACAGAACTTACTAATTTCTATTTTCTTCTAAGTTCATGACTTCTACATGTAAATTGGTATTCCTCTGTCAGCTTTGGTTGAGTCCTGGGAGAGCAATGCAAACACTATATTTACTTTTGTGTCTCTCAGCACCTGATAGCTATTCTTGAGGAACTGATTTTCAGAGCTGCCTAACCATGAAGCTCGCTCAGGATCTTGTGGTAGATTGTTACCGCCTCCTCAAATCACACGCATAAAAGCTCACACAGCGCAGGCCAAGAATGGATAAAGTATATTTATAAAGTTGTTTCTTGTGCAGAGACTGGGCTAATGGTTTAACTCTGAAGTGGTAAGATCAATGCCTTTAAAGGCAACGTCATTGAGCTTTACCGATGGGCTGCTGATGCAGAAGTAGCCTCTTAAACTCGGTCATTTACTAATTAGAAAAACGATGCTCATTTATTAAAAATTTAAACAATACATTTGATTTGCTCATGGGCAACATATAACTTTTCCATAGTGATTTTTTTGGGGGGGGCACCCCAGCTTTACTCTTCCAGAACAGAAACACTACTTCTCCTGTTCACAAACTCAGCAATGAAAGCTGTCTCTAGGGCAGGGTGCCCTGTCCCTCCTGGCAGTCTACACTATTTGGGTAAGCTGATGGCACCTGCTGTCACACAGCTTTTAGCATGCTGAGGCAAGCCCAAGTTTTAAGCTTCTCATTTAGATTTTGAGACTGGCTAGCTTCTTTTCAATTCTTTTCCAGAAAAGAGAAAAGAAATCTGCAAACATAACATTTTTCCTTTTTGTACTTGGCTACCCAGATAGAAAACTGAGCAAAAGCAGCGCCCAGGCGGCCAGGGTGGGCACAGCAGGGGTGGAGCGGGAGTCTGCAATTTTAGGGTGACCGGGCGGGTCCGAGTGCTGCCTGCAGAACACCCCATCCTTCTTGGCCCTCAGCCCACTGAGAAGTCTGGCTTGGGAGCCCAGGGACCGGACACAGGCTGCAGCTGGGCTTTCCCGCCGGGCGGCCGGCGCACTCGAAGGCTCAGCGCTGTACTCTCGGCAGAAAGGGCCGAACCGCCGGGCTCCTTTGTCTGCTCCCTGCCCACCTTCCTTTCTTCCTGCCGCCTCCCCCTCCTTTTCAGGCGCGGCTGACGCGGCGCGGTGGAATGCGTTTCCGGAGGGAGAGAAAGGACGGGCAACCCGGGAGAAAGATCTTTTCGGCGGGGGCGGGGCCGGGGCTGGGGCCGGGCCGGGCGGCTTCCTGAGGGACAGGCGCGCCGAGTCTCCGCCCACTCACTGAAGAGCCGCTGAAACCCGCGGGGCGGCCGAGGCCCGCCGACACTACCCGAGACCATCCGAGAAGCCGAGGCCCGACGACGCCAGTCCGAGACCCTCCGAAAGGCCGAGGTCTGCCGATACGGACCCGAGACCCTCCGAGAGGCGGAACGCGGCGGAGCCCGGGCCGCCCGCGTGTCGGGCGGACGCTGCGAAAAGGTAAGGCCGCGGGCGTAAGGACTTGCGGGCGCGGGCTCTGGGCAACTAGGCTAACCAGGCAGGTGTCTCTGCGGCCTGGGCCGGGCGGAGTCCGGTCTTAGGGACCGGGGCGCACGGCCTCGTTCGGCTGCTGCTCCCCGCCCCGCCCGGCCTTGTCTAAGGGAGATCGCGAGCCTGGCCTGTCACACCGGGGCGTGGCAGTGCAAGGGTGGGTGCAACAGGGATCGCGGTGCCCTCTGACCTCAAAGGGGTTAGGTCCGTCTGTGCCCAGTGGGCGTCTTTCCCGAGCGCGGCGCGGGATCCTGGGAACCAGGCCGCGGCGCCCGTGGTCCGCGAGGCGGTGTCCACCCGGGGCCTCGTGTACTGTGGCTGCCTACTACCCTTTCTCATGCCTCCTAGTGACAGGCTGGGTTATTGACCGCCCTGATTCCGAATGCCACAGTGAATTTGAACTTTTAATTTGAAGCCTAGTACTCGGTGGTAAAACGAGTAATAAATTATACTATTTCCGTTTCCTCATCTTTAAAAGAGAAAAGGAGCTCCTACACTAATTATAGTAATACTTGTGATACGAGGTCAGACCCAGCTTCCAGCATGTGTTTACAAGTACTGACCTCACTGCAGAACCCTGACCCATGGTGGTATTGGGACTGCTTATCTCCTTTTACAAATGAAGAAACTGAGGTGCAGGAGTATAAGTAATTTGGAGAGTTCATGGGCTCACCTCCAGAGCTTATGCTTGAACTTTGAGTAACCTTACTAATGTAAAATAAAGAAGGCATGATATAGGGCAAGAGGGTTCCAAGGCAGTGCCATGCCAGTCTGGACTTTGTAGTAAGACCTTGTCTAAAAAAAAAAAAAAAAAAGACACAGTAAAGTAATGTAAAACCACAACTTAGACAATAATGCTTCATCTACATTGGTTACTTTTCTTTGCTCCTTGCTACCTTAAAAAGATCTACAAACTCAGAATGTTTTGGTAACATTAGGAAGGTTTCCTGGATCTGCCAATCCACTTGGGTATGAAAAGGGTAGTATGACCAAGTTTTTGTTTTGTTTTTGTGTTGTGGTTGTTGTTGCTTGCATAGGACAAACAGATGAATTCTGATTAGATTTCTTTCTTAAATCACATACAGCCATTACAGTAGCCATATCCTAGATAAATCTGTAGAACGGACTAAGAAACTTTAGTTGAAAGTTACCTCTTGCATACTGAAGGACATCAAGGCTGGAAGGGAAGGATCGCAGTATGATATCCATGTTTATGAGGAAGTTTGATTGATTCAACCATGGTTAATGACCACAGATGATAGAATGACAAATAGAAAATGGATGAAACACTGGTATGTTGTATATAGGCACTTGGGGAGAGTAGAAGATACTAGAATGCTAGTTCTTATGTGAGTAGAAAGCAATTTCTAGCTTATCTGTTGAATTTACAGGCCTACAGTTGAAGAGTCTGTTGTTGAGGATGTGAAGTTCTGCATTAAGATGGTTTCTTTAGTTTTAATTTATAACTATTTGTGTGTGTGTGGGTGTATGCCATGACATGCATGTTTGGAGATCAGAGGATATATTTGTGAGGTTTCTTCTTTTCTTCCACTATCATGTGGATTCCAGGGATTGAATTCAGATTGCCCAGCTTGGGGTAAGCATTTTCATGTGCTGAGCCATCTCACTGAGGTTGTTTCCTTTTTTTTTTTTTTTTTAAGGCTTTGATTTGTTTATTTTATGTGGGTGCGTTTTTTTGCCTGCTTGTAAGTTTGCCCTGTGTGCGTGCAGCACCTGTGGAGGCCGGAAGAGGGGGTCAGATCCCCTGGAACAGGATCCACAGGTGGCTGTCAGCTGGCATGTGGGTACTAGCAATAGAACCCAGTTCCTCTGGAAGAGCAAGTAGTGCTCTTAACCACTGAGCATCTGTCTCCCCACACCGCCAGGTTGTTTTTAATCTTCAGTATTCTGTACATGAAAAGTACAGAATTAACAAAGTTGAAAAATAACTGGATTTAGTACTTTTAACACCAGTTGTCTTTAATTTTCTGGTCAGCCTAATTTGAATCTGTTCTGAATCAACATCAATGAAATGAAAATGTAGTTCTGTGTTGGTTAACTCCACAAACACTGCTCACCTCTCCTCACTGTTTATTATTAGGAAAATTAATTGACTTGACAGATGTTTGTCAATGTAGTTCCTTTACTGTCTGGCATTTTTCTAACAGAGACCCCCACCTCCCCTGGTTTACAGGTAGAGAGGGAGATATATAACATAGTATGTTGTTTGGAGAAAATAATTTTATTAGTGTTCTGTGAATGTATGAGCACTAATATTCTTAACTATGTTACCAGCGTGGTGAGATAAACATGTTGAAATTAGTAAACGTTTCAGAGGATTTTTTTTTTTTGCAGAATTTAAATGTAAATTTTTGATGTATAACAAGCCCAGCTGATCTGAAGATTCATTATGGATGGAATCCAAGATTGTATTTTGTGAATATGTTAAAATAAGCTTTTACCACTTGTCTGCAAATTAGTTTTGGAGTTGATTAGTGTTTCCTGTTATATTACTGTTTATTGGGACTTTAGGTATAGGTTTTCAGATTTTTTGTTTATCATATGTCAAATAGTTGGTAATCAAGAATGTGAGGATAAAGGGAGGAAAGAGAGTAATTGAGTCTTCTGGATCAGATCTAAAGTAAAGTAGTAGCAGTATACAGTCTCAGAAATCGGAAGTGTGCTGAGGTTAAAGGACAGTCCACACAATTTGACTGGTTAGAAATTGAGGTAGGTAGGTGACAGCAGTGTACCTCACTTTCAGGAGCTGTATGAAAAAGAATAAAAACTGTACTTTGTAAATTTCTCACAGTTTGCAAACTTTATTTTGTGTGTGTGGCTTTCGAAGATAGGGGCATTATCTTTACCAATATGTCTATCATGTATATTGTAAATTTCTCAGAGTTTGAAAACTTGTTTTTGGTGTGTGGCTTTAGAAGATAATAATTATCTTTACCAATATGTCTAGCATGTATATCATCATAAAGTGTATACATGAGAAAAGAGGCTCCTTTAAATTTATAGGAGAGCAGATACACATGCGTACATATCTGTATACACATAAATGCATGTACATATTAAATATTACAAATATAAATTTATAAATAGAAGCACATATATATATATATGTATGTATGTATGTATATATACTCATACATACGTATCTCTTGTAGGAGCAATCTCATTTTACCAAGGCTTCAAAATAACAGGTTTCTAACCCCTGGTATATGTAAAATAACACAATAGACTGTAAGAAAGAGTATAAGTATTTTATAAGACCAGTCTCTGTTTATAGCTTTTAAAAGTTCAATGTATTTATCATGTATAATGTTATTGAATTGCTATAAAGATGTGTATTTTAATTTATAAATAATGGGCACATGGCTAATCCAATTTTTTTGTAGTGACAGAGATGAAACTCAGAAAGATTATAGATCCCAGTGGGGAAACAAGAATTATGCTGTTTTAAGAAGGGGAATCAGTGAGCTGGGGTTCATGTTGAGGGAAATAGAAAGGTGAATGGCCAGGTGGTGCATTTACCCAGGGAGGCAGTGCTACTACAAGAGGGTAGGATCTACCATGCTGAGCTTTTTAAAAGCCATGGGGCCTAGGATTTGGGATTTTTCATCTATCAATGCTGGTTGATAGTATAGGCTGCAAATAAAAGCGCCAGAGTGTAGAGTAGAGAGGCCCTTGAGAGGAATAGGGAAAGGCATTCACTTTCCTAGTTTCTTTGAACTTTTGGTTCCTTTGCCGGCCATTTAGAGAGTGTAGGAATTTGTGGGGGGTTCCAGCAATTAGCATGTTTAAATTAAAGACTAGTTTATTTCCACAGAGCAGTGATCAGAGTCCCAGTTTGATTGAGGCTTCACATGGGAAACCTGGGTTTCAGTGCAGGTGCTGACCCTGGATTATTATATAACATTGGTGTTCCACTCCCTAGGGCTTTGGTTTCACATCTGCACTGTTGCTCTCACTTCGAGATAAGAGGTAGTGGCCTGATCACTGCAGAGTACAATTTTTGTTTTTTCACGAGAAACCATTTTCTTAAATTAAAAAAAAATACTTTAAATTATGTGTAGGTATGTGTGTCTTCATATGTCTTTGTACACATGGGTGCAATTTCCTTCAGAGGCCAGAGGCTTTAGATTTCTTAGAGCTGGAGTTATAGAAGGTTGTGAGCCACCTAATAGCTCTGGGAACTGAACTTGGGTTGTCTGGAAGAGCAGCAAGTGCTCTTGACTGTTGAGCCCTCTCTTCTGCCCTGAGCAAGCATTTTGTGTCATAAGAAAGTATAGATGCTGTGCGTTGATACTGGGAAGAATCTGTGCCAGGGATGATTAGTCATGTCTGTTATTGGCTGCTCTTTGTCAGGTTGTGCATTGCATTGTGGCTCGTCAGTATTGAGTGGTTGCCACTGCAAAGACATGTGCTCAGTGAGTGTGATCCGGGTCGGGATGTCTTTGAATTTGAGTGTATTCCCTATTGGACAATTGTGTTCCACTCAGGAAAACATGACAAAGAATAGTTATACAGTGTACTATGCCAGATGATACTCTTCAGTTTTTGAGGAAAAAGTCAGCAGTGGCTCAAGTAGTTTTGGAAGGCTGGATGGAGAAGATGAGGTCTGAGTGAGGAATGAGCTGACCTAAGGTGTGGATGACAGAAAGATGTATTTAAAGAGAGCAAAAGAAAAGAAA
>NW_023045413.1:0-34057 GCF_011762505.2 Arvicanthis niloticus | reverse complement strand
ATTAACTTAATTTAATTTAATTCCTACATTCAGTTTCAAAATAATAACGATGGGCTGGAGAGATAGTTCAGTGGTTAAGAGCACTGACTGCTCTTCTAGAGGTCCTGAGTTCAATTCCCAGCAAACCACATGGTGGCTCACAAACATCTAGAAGGGGATCCGATGCACTCTTCAGGTGTGTCTGCAAACAGCTACAGTATATCACATACATAAAATAAATAAATAAATAAATAAATAAATAAATAAATACATAAATACATAAATAAATAAATACATAAATCTTTAAAATAATAGTAGCAATAATAAAGGTATAAAACTCGATTTTCTAAGTTTCCAGTTAATGTAAAAAAAACGCAAATTCCTTCATGTTAAATAAAATTAACAAAAAGAAGGTATGTATGTTTGCAAATATAATTATTATAAATTAAAGGGAATCTCTTCAGTGTATAATAGCATGGATGAACTCTGAAGACACTTTGCTAAATGAAGTAATCCTGCCACCAAAGACAAATCCTGAATGATTACATTTATAAAAGGTGTCTAAAACACTCAAAATTTGTAGAATCAAAGCATAGAATGGCAGTTGCCCAGGGACACTGGAAAGACAAAACAGAGTTACTAACCAAGGAGGCTGAGGTCTCACTAAGCAGGGTAAATACATTCTAGAGTTTGGTCATACAACATTGGATTTATAGCCAACAATACCCAACTATTCCTTTAGTATCTGTTGAGAGTAGTTCTCATGTTTAAAAGGAGCTTTTAATTAAAAGTAAATTTTTAAATTGACTTGAAATGGATCAGAGACATTCATGGTAAGGTTTTAACTTAAAAACTTTTACAGGAAGAAAGCCAGTAAAAAATAAATTATGGCCATGTAAGACAGTGATTTCTCAGCTACGATACCCAAGTGTGAGTCAGAAATGGAAAGGGGGAAATCAAAGTTAACTCAAAACTTCTAGAGCTAAGGTCATAGCTCAATAGTAGAAAAATCAAATGCTTGCCACGCTTGAGATCCTGGAGTGAGGAGACAAAGAGAATTCAGAACTCTTGCTGGTTAAAAGCCTCACTGAGGATAAAGACCCAAGTGATGCTCTCGAGGGAAATTGATACATAGCACACATCAAACAAAGCCTGTATCTAACATCTAAAAAAAGACCAAAAGTGATAAGACCATCATTGGTGATGTCATTGCTGTGGTGTCATTGTGATAACATCTTTATGAAGTCATTTCACAGAGGGTGTGGATGCCAGTGATATTAAATGACCCCCCAGAGTCTCAGACATTAGACCTTTGTCTCTTGGTGCTGCTGGTTCAAGAGACTTTTAAAGGTAGAGCCTACCTGGATATGGGTCAATTGGGCATGACTTATACCACATTTTATCTGATCCCCAGTACTCCCTCCCCATCTCTTTTTGTCTCTTTTTCTAGTCCATCATGAGCTAAGCAGTCTCTGCTGCCTTATATTCCTACAGAATGACGTTTAGATGAAGCATATGAGCAAAAATTCATAGCCTGAGCCCTTTGAAATAATGAGTAAAACTAACTTTCTTCTTCTAAAGTATCCCCATCAAGTATTTGGGGATAAAGTTGACATACCCAGAAAGCACATGAAAAGATGCTTCAGTATCATTAGTGGCTAGCAAAAGGCAAAGAAAAAGCAAAATGAGATATTACTTCACACATACATCAAAATGAATAAAATTTTAAAAGTCCAAACATTGTGTGTTAGTAAGACTATGGATCTCTTGACAGGGCATTCATTAATTGCTAGTGGAATATAAAGTAGAAAATGGGGGTCCCTCTGCTCTGGGCCTGAGCACTGAGCAGATCCCGGGTGGCAGCTCTGCCCCCAATCTCACAGAATCCAGAGGAAGCCGGCCTCCCAGGAGCTCTAACCCAGGCAGTATCTTAGGTAAGGAGACAGCAATGCCCGCACCAAACAGGGAGTAACTGGGACCCACTAGGACCCAGGAAGTCACTCCTGGCCTGGAGCACTGGTTCCTTCCCATCTGGGCCTGAGCGCTGAGCAGATCTTCGGCCCCAGCTCTAACTCCAGTAATAACACCCACCCCACACAGTTCTCATACAACCAAGATAATAGGAAAAACAGGCTCCAGTCAGAGACAGGGCAGGTAGCACTAAGGAGATACAGATGGCAAAAGGCAAGTGCAAGAAACATAAGCACCAGCAACCCAGGGTACTTAGCATCATTAGAACCTAGTTCTCCCACACAAGAAAGTCCTGAATTCCCCATGTCACTAGGAAAGCAAGCTTCAGATTTAAAATCACTTCTTTTTTTTTGTTTGTTGGTTTGTTTTGTTTTGTTTTTCGAGACAGGGTTTCTCTGTGTAGCCCTGGCTGTCCTGGAACTCACTCTGTAGACCAGGCTGGCCTCGAACTCAAAAATCCACCTGCCTCTGCCTCCCAAATGCTGGGATTAAAGGCGTGCGCCACCACTGCCCGTAAAATCACTTCTAATGATGATGATAGAGGACTTTAAGAAGGACATAAATAACACTCTCAAAAAATTTGAGGAGAACACAGGTACACAGGTAGAAGCCCTTAAAAAGGAAACATAAAATACCCTTAAAGAATTACAAGAGAACACAAGCAAACAGGTGAAGGAATTGAACAAAACCACTCAGGACATAAAAAAGGAAATAGAAACAATAAAGAAATCACAAAGGGAGACTACCCTGGAGATAGAAAACCTAGAAAAGAAATCAGGAGTCATAGACGCAAGCATCACTAACAGAATACAAGAGATAGAAGAGAGAATCTCAGGTACAGAAGATACCATAGAAAATATTGACACAACTGTCAAAGAAAACGCAAAATACAAAAACTTATTAACACAAAACATCCAGGAAATCCAGGACACAATGAGGAGACCAAACCTAAGGATAATAGGTATAGATGAGAGTGAAGATTCCCAACTTAAAGGGCCAATAAATATCTTCAGCAAAATTATAGAAGAAAACTTCCCTAATCTAAAGAATGAGATGCCCATAAACATACAAGAAGCCTATAGAACACCAAATAGACTAGACCAGAAAAGAAATACCTCCTGTCACATAATAATCAAAACATCAAGTGCACAAAACAAAGAAAGAATATCAAATGCAGTAAGGGAAAAAGGCCAAGTAACATATAAAGGCAGACCTATCGGAATTACACCAGACTTCTCACCAGATACTATAAAAGCTAGAAGATTCTGGACAGATGTCATACAAACCCTAAGAGATCACAAATGCCAGCCCAGGCTACTATACCCAGCAAAACTCTCAATTACCATAAATGGAGAAACCAAGATATTCCATGACAAAACCAAATTTACACAATATCTTTCCATAAACCCAGCATTACAAAGGATAATAGCAGGAAAGCTTCAATACAAGGAGGGAAATTATACCCCAGAAAGAGCAAGAAAGTAATCCTCTTCCAACAAATCCAAAAGAAGATAGCCACACAAAGATAATTCTACCTCTAATAACAAAAATAACAGGAAGCAACAATCACTGTTTCCTTAATATCTCTTAACATCAATGGACTCAATTCCCCAATTAAAAGACATAGGCTAATGGACTGGATACATAAACGGGACTCAGCATTTTGCTGCATTCAGGAAACCCACCTCAGTGACAAAGACAGACTCTACCTTAGAGTAAAAGGATGGAAAACAATTTTTCAAGCAAATGGTCCTAAGAAATCTCCAGCTCAAGAGCACAAAGGGAGGGACTCATGGCTCCACTTGTATAGGTAGTTGAGGGTGGCTTTGCCAGGCATCAGTGGAAGTGGAGGGCTGTGGTGCCTGAAAGTTTGGATTCCCTGGTGTTGGGGAATTTCCAGAGCAAGGAGGCAGGAATGGGAGGATGGTGGGAGTACACCCTCATAGAAACTCCCAGTATTATATGGATTCGACATGACAGAGGCAGGCCGACAGAAGACTAGAATCCAGAATTCAAACAAAAAATTCTTGATACTAAAATTTGTTTTGAGAATTGTATATTGCAGAATACACAGCCTTGGTGTATCTACTCATCAAGCAAGCTGAGCAGACCTGCTTGAACCTCTAATGTCCTGGAATTTCAGCTGGATGCAGTGAAGACACAGCATCAGAGGCTTATCAATTTACTCTTCCCCCCTGTCCCTCTTCTAATATCTCAACGCCCATAATCAGCTTGAAGAAGTTAATGAAGAGTTGGCGCCCCTATTTCCTGGACTTGGGGACTGAGGTGGTTAATAATTGACCTGTCTTAGCAAGGATGCGGTGGCGCACGGCTTCGGCACCTGCCACCAGAGGGTGGACTGTGCGGACTGTGTCCGAATTTCTGAGTTTGAATCCCTCCCCGGTCTCCCTGTGTGACTCTCAGCGAGTCTCATGGGAAAAAAATAATAATAATTGGGCTGACTTTCTAGGAAAGAGTAGTGGTTTTGTTGGAACAGGGAGGATTAGCTAGGATTTATTGCATAGCCATAACCTATTGGTAGAAATATGTGTAATTGTTATTAAGATGAAGTTATAATTTCTTAATTGGTACAAAATTTACTTTGATTTCAAATTTAAGGTTCTCATTGGTATGAGCTTCTTATTGATATAAAAGTGAGATTAATATTGTTACTCCCATAGGCATTGTGCCTATATAACACATTTAGAAATACAAGGCTTAAACCCAGTCTGTCTTTCACTTTTCTAACTGATTTGAGATGGTTAGCCTGTGAGTTAAGGGACTATAGCAAATTCATGGCTTTGAGTTTATTATTAGGGTGTTTTCTATATTTTATTTAGCTGAGAGGAGTTAACAAACAATAGTCCAGATTGCCTTACATGGATAGTTGGTTTTCAAAACGTCAGAAGTCCACAGAATTGACATTACAAACATTTCTGTATTAATGCTCATTTTGATTAGAGACCTCTCTGCTCCTGACAGCTTCCTGTCTTGGATTCTAAGAAGAAATTGAACATCTTTGGAGTTACTCCAGTTGTGGTGAGACAGCCAGTAGGCAAGAATTGCCTCTTTTCATCTACAGACAAATTACTGTCCAGAAAAGGATGCACTTGTGGAATAGTCAACTGATTATATCTGTCAAGACAAAGTAATCAGCCCTTAATAATTCTGCATCACTAGGTCTGTCATATGATCCTGGGCCAGAAGGCTGAAGATCAGATGCTACAATGTTTTGTAGTATAGGGACTGTCCAGGTGTTCAGCAGTCTCTATAAATTGGCTACATTTTAGAAGCTATGCTTTGTGCTTCCCATAATTTCTGTTAACTCAGTCATTCTGATTTTTTTTGTTGTTTATTTGTTTATTTATTTATTTTTTTAATTGGATATTTTATTTACATTTCAGATGCCATCATTCTGGATTTCTGACGGGATGAAGACTTATAGTCTCATAGCCAATCTCAGCTATTTACTTTGAGAGAAAAGATTTGAGAGGATGGTTTTCAGCTGACATTCATTCTAAAGCCAAGAAAAAAGCCAGGTTCAGAACTAAGTGTTTTAGTTAGGATAGATGACAGAGGTTCTGGTTAGTCAACAAAATGATGGACTGGGTATCAGGTCTATCTTGTACCTCACTGACATAAATTGGTATAGTTATGCTCTAATTGTATTTTGAGAGAAAAGTTTTATTTTAACAGGAAGGGTGATATGTAGTAGGAGCTAAGGTGGGCGGAGAGGGAGAGTAGGAGTAAGGAGAGGAGGAAGAGAAGAGGAAGAGCTAGGTGACGAGAGGGGCGGGGAACATGGAAGCGAATGTTTGCATGTCTCCACCAGTCAAAGATAGTTGATATATCTAGGTTGGGTGTCAGGTTACACTTCTGATTGTATGGGCATCTTGTTATTGAGCATTACCAAACTTATAAAGCCTTTGATTAACATTTAAAAATGTATAAAAGCAAAAAGGAGAAGGAGGGATGGAATAGGTGTTTTCTAGGGAGGGGAAATGGGGAAAGGGGGTGGCATCTGAAATGTAAATAAAATATCCAATAAAAATAAATTTTAAAAATGGGGGGTAAGAGAGGGAATGTGGGGGAGACAAAACTGAGGGGTGTCTGAGGAGTTGCATGAAAACCTACTGCAGTGGAAACTCTCTAAAATATGTGAGGAGGGTCCTTATGAATTCTCCTAATATTGGGGGAAACACAGAGTTCCAGTTGGTTCTCTCTTGTCACCAAACAAATCTTCCAGGACTGGGTTGCATTCAGTTGAGTTGTTGGCACAAAAGGTCCCATGGAAGTCATCAAACAACCCAGGCTGTTGCCAAGACAATGAGATGTTCTACGTAAACTGATAACACCCTCACAATTCATTGAGCATGGAGAAACCAAGCTGGTGCCTGCTGATCTGTATGTTCTAGTGTCTTTGATACAGGAAGGTACTCTGCAGCCTACCAAAAGAGAAATGTAAACACCAACCCAGCCACAAAATCTTGGATCTACAATCTGTCCTGCCTGAAAAATACACTAGAAAAAAATTGGAGTAACCAACTAACATCTGCTTTGACTTATGACCCATTCCTCAAGATGCAACCCATACCAACACTGCATGGGTGACCAAGAACCACAGGGTGGGATTCTGGGCTGAACAAAAGAACAAAAGCTTGAGTGTCACACCCATGAAATCTCAGCAACATGACTGCCTAAGCATGAGTTGAACAGGAAGACAGCACTAGACATGCCAAAGTGAATGGATGTTGGGAGCCGTAATGGGACAAACTAATAATGAGCAGATGATCATCCTGAAATGCTTGCCTCGGATTATTATACGAGTGTGCCCCATTAGCAAGGCTGTGGTGGACGTGATTTTAGGAAAGATTCCTGCTATTAATATGCTTTTCCCATTATTATTATTATTATTATTATTATTATTATTATTATTATTATTATACATATGCAACAATCACTAAGCAATAGCACACCCCTTTGGAGCAGATCTCTGCAGATCCACGAAGATGTACTATCTTGTAGTGATGCTATATGGACAAATAGATGACTTCTGTCTTGTAGTGATGCTATATGGACAAATAGATGACTTCTTAAGTCTTAATGATGATCCTATAAGAATTCCTAAAATTATATCAGTGATTATTAAGCTCTTTTATAACGGGACTGCTATTAAGTCCCTCAGGCATAGTCGAAACTGCAAAGAGAACTCTGCCAGTCTCCTGAGTGTTATCAGTTAATTGCACTGAGAGAGATAGAAACTGGACCTTCTCCTGCTTAGAGCACATTCCAAGAGGTCATAAAACAATTAGCCTAGGTTACTAGAGGGAATCCACAATTTATTATAGGTACCAGGACAGAAGAGAAAATATTGCCTGGGTTTATCTATACAAAACTTCACTAATTTCTTAAGTTATAGTTTCAAACTTTCTGTGAACCTGTGGAACTAGACAGGTGATGAATGTCTAGCTAGATAATTACTCCTAATGGATATTCATGTAAACATTCTGTGTTGTAAACTTCTATTTCAATTTATGACTTGAAATTTGGTGTGAACTTGTGATGAACCTTGTAACATGTGACCATGTACTCTGAAAGATGTATAAGTTCTGAGGACAAAGAGATAAGAGTTAGTTAGAATGGTGAGTTAGAATAGTGAGTTACAATGGTGAGTTACAATGGTGAGTTAGAATAGTTAGAACAGCGAGTTAGTTAGTTAGAGTGAGTAAGTGTGTGAGTGAGTCAGTTAGTTAGTTAGAAGCCCTTTGTCTTTTCCTTTTCTTTTCCCCCTGCCTAGAATTTTTCTCCCTTAGAATTTTACTTTGTTAGAATCTCTTCTTCTTCCCCACTCAGGACCCTTCCACGTTTCCCCTCAGAAAGCTTTCATAGGATACTTTTTACACTTAATAAACTCTATAGCAACTTTTCTAAGTGTCTTTTCTTCTTGCAAATTGGAAGCCCAGCAGTTCCTGCTGAGATAGAACAAAGGCCACGTTGTCTAATCCTCTGCTGTTAGGCTACAAGTGTTAATCACCCTAGCCTGCAGTCTCTTACCCTCAGAAGAAGTTTTTAGGATAGCACAAGGCTATTTACTTAACTCCTTGCTGGTCTTAGGGCCAGGATGCCGACTGTAGGTCAGCTACAGTAGCATAGGGGCTGCCTCAAGAAGAACCGGATGGCTAATATCTAATATTTACAAAGAACTCAAGAAATTAGACGCCAAACAACAAAATAACCCCATTAAAAAATGGGGTACAGAGCTAAACAAAGAATTCTCAACTGAGGAAACTCAAATGGCCGAGAAGCACCTTAAGAAATGCTCAACATCCTTAGTCATCAGGGAAATGCAAATCAAAACAACACTGAGATACCACCTCACACCAGTCAGAATGGCTAAGATCAAAAACTCAGGTGATAGTAGATGCTGGCGAGGATGTGAAGAAAGAGGAACACTCCTGCATTGTTGGTGGGGTTGCAAGATGGTACAACCACTTTGGAAGTCAGTCTGGAGGTTCCTCAGAAAATTGGACATAGCACTACCTGAGGACCCAGCTATACCACTTCTGGGTATATACCCAGAAAATGCCTCAACAAATAACAAAGACATATGCTCCACTATGTTCATAGCAGCCCTATTTATAATAGCCAGAAGCTGGAAAGAACCCAGATGCCCTTCAACAGAGGAATGGATACAAAAAATGTGGTACATTTACACAATGGAATATTACTCAGCTATTAAAAATAATGAATTCGAGAAATTCTTAGGTAAATGGATGGATCTAGAAAATATCATCCTGAGTGAGGTAACCCAATCACAAAAGAACACACATGGTATTTACTCACTGATAAGCGGAGATTAGCCCAAAAGTTTGAAACAACAAAGATTCAACTACCAGAAGACACGAAGCTCATGAAGAAGAAAAGAACAAGTGAGGATGCCTAGGTCTTTCTTAGAAGGAGTAACTAAATAACCAAGGGAGCAAATATGGAGACACAGTGTGGGTCAGAATCATAAGGGGGGGTTTGTAGGGAGACCATTGTGTCTGGGTATTCATTCCATAGGCAGTCACCAAAAATAGACGCTGATAGGGATGTCAGGATGGGAAAGCTGACAGCAGCCTGATAAGGCTGTCTCCTTAGAGGTCTCTCAGAGTCGGACATACCCAGAGACAGATACCCACAGCTATCCATTAATCTGATCAAAGTTCCCAATGGAGGAGTTAGAGAGTAAATTGAGGGAACCGTGAACCATACGGGCTGGTGGCCCTGTGAGGAGAGCAAGAATACCAACCAGCCAGAGCTCCCCAGGGTCTAAACCACCAGCCCAGGTGCACATAGGGAGAGACACATGACTCCAGCTGTATATGTAGGGGAGGATGGCCCTGTTGGGCATAGGTGGGAGACAAGATCATTGGTACCCTGAAGGCTGAGCACTGAGGGGGGGGGGGAATCTGAGGGTGGGGAGGGAGGCTGGGGGTAGGTGGGTAACACCTTCATAGAGGCAGGAGGAGGGGGGATGGGATAAGGGGTTCCTGGGTGGTGGGGGAAATATGGTAAGGGGATAAAATTTGAAATGTAAATATTATATCCAATAAAAGAGGGGAAAAATAGAAAAGCGGTTAGAACCAACATTCTTAATAAAATGTCAGCCCTCTTTTAAAAAAAAAACTATCTTGATACTAAAATATGTTTTGAGAATTGTATATTGCAGAATGATCAGCCTTGGTGTATCTACTCAACAAGCAAGCTGGGCAGACCTGCTCAAACCTCTGAGGTCCGTGAATTCCATCTGGAGGCAGCGAAGACACAGCATCAGAGGATTGTCAACTTGCTCTCCCCCCCCCACTCCTCTTCTAATATCTCAACGCCCATAATCAGCTTGAAGAAGCTAATGATGAGTCAGCGCCCCTATTCCCTGGGCATGGGGACTAAGGTGGTAAATGTTGGGCTGTCTCCCTAGGGAACAGTAGTGGTTTTGTCGGAATAGAGAGGATTAGCTAGGGTTTATTGCATAGCCATAACCTATTAGTAGAAATCTGTATAATTAATATCAAGATGAAGATATAAATTCTTAAATGGCACCAATTTACTTTGTTTACAAATTTTAAGGTTTTCATTGGCATGAGCTTCTTAGTGATATAAGAGTGAGATGAATATTGTTACTCTCATAGGCATTGTACCAGTATAACACACTTAGGAATACAAAGCTTAGACCCAGTCCTTCTTTAACTTTTTTAACTGATTTGAGATGGTCAGCCTGTGAGTTAAGGGACTATAGCAAATTCATGACTTGGAGTTTATTATAAGGGTGTTCTCTATGTTTTATTTAGAAATAGCTGAGTGGAGTTAATAGGCAACAGTCCAGATTACCTTACATGGATAGCTGGTTTTCAAAACATCAGAAATCCTTAGAATTGACATGACAAACATTTCAGTATTAATGTTCATTTTCATTAGAGACCTGTCTGCTCCGGACAGCTTCCTATGTTAAATTCTAAGAAGAAATTGAGCATCCTTGGAGTTACTCCAGTTGTGGTGAGATAGCCACTAGGCAAGAATTGCCACTTTCCTTCTACAGACAAATTACTGTCCAGAAAAGGACACACTTGCAGAATAGTCGACTGATTATATCTGCCTAGACAGAGTATTCAGCCCTTAATAATTCTGCAGCACTAAGGTCTGTCAGATGATCCTGGGCCAGAAGGCAGAAGAACAGATGCTCCAACGTTTTGAAGTAGAGCGAGTGTCCAGGTGTTCAGAGGTCTCTATAAATTGGCTAAGTTTTAGAAGCTATGCTTTGTGCTTCCCACAATTATAATCAACTCAGTCATTCTGGATTTTCTGATGGGGTTGAAAACTTATAGCTATTTACTTTGAGAGAAAAGATCTGAGTGTATGGTCATCAGCTGACATTCATCCTAAAGCCAAGGAAAAAAGCCAGGTTCAGAACTAAGTGTTTTAGTTAGGATAGATGACAGAGGTGCTGGTTAGTCAACAAAAGGATGGACTGGGTATTAGAACTATCTTGTACCTCACTGGTACAAATAGGCATAATTATGCTCTAATTGTATTTTGAGAGAAAAGTTTCCTTTTAACAGGAAGGGTGATGTGTAGGAGGAGCTAAGGTGGGAGGAGTACTGAGAGGAAGAAAAGGAGTAAGAAGAGGAGAAGAAGAAGGAGAGGAGAAGCTAGGTGATGAAAGAGAGATAGAGGGGGGAGACAGGGAAGCAGATGTTCATGTATCTCCACCAGTCAAAGATAGTTGATATATCTAGGTTGGGTAGTGGGTTACACCTCTGATTGAACAATACCAAACTTATAAAGCCTATGATTAACATTTCTTAAAAAAATGTATAAATGCAAAATGAAACGGGGGCATGGGTTAGGGGTTTTCTACGGGGGGGGGAATGGGGAAACAGGATGGTATCTGAAGTGTAAATGAAAGATCTAATAAAAAAAATTAAAAAAAAAATATATAAAAAAAAAAAGAAGAAGAAGAACCGGATGGTGGGAGGAGGAGAAGAAAGAAGAAGCAGCTGCATCTCTCTCTCCCCCTCAAAACCCCCATGCCGGGCCTGGGTTGGCTCCCGGCAAATGGGGAAAGGACCAGGAGACCTCAGTCCACACCAAGAACTACATACAACTAATGAGTGCCAACAGTCAGAGGAGCAGTTTACTCCAGGGAAGAGCACATGAAGTGTGAAACCAAAGGACTGGCCCTAAAAACATAGATATCAGTGATGTTATACAGATGGAGCAGGTTATATTTAAGAATACATACATACATACATACATAGGTATGTACATATGTGTTGAGAACCGCACTACCCCACATTTGGGGGCCAAATATGTCGGGGACTGCTCTATCAATGTTGGGACCCACACTGCCAAAAGCCTTGGGGGCTAAGTTGTTAGAGCTCACACTGTCCCAAGCTGCTCTGGTCCGCAGGTCTGGGTTCAGCAAGAGAGAGAGTGAGGACAGATGTGAAGAATGGAGACCAGACAGAGTGTGATTCAATGTTTATTCTTCAGTCTCTCTTCTTCTCTCTTTCCAAGTCCCTAGTTCCTAGTACCAAGTCTCAGGTCCTAATTCCTACTTCCTCTGTAATAAATCTCAAGTCCTAATCTCTGTTCCAAGTTGCTAGTCTCTTTCCCAGTTCCAAGTTCTCTTCCAAGTGCCTGTCTCAAGTACAAGTGTCTAATCCTAGTTGCCTTTCCTCTGGTCTCAAGTCTCAAGTACTCTTCCAAGTACAAGTGTCTAATTCTCTGTTGCTTTCTTCTGTCTGCTTCTTGCCTTTTATATGTCTCACTTCTAAGCCATGCCTTTAAGTCACACCTTTAATTCCTATCTTTAAATCACACCTTTAAGTCTCACACACCCAAGGGAAGATCCTGGGTATCTAAAACAAGATGTTATCAGAGTGTACTCAGCTGTTGCAGGCTGTTGTAAACAAGTCTCTTGTCAGGGTATATGGCTCAAGATGGCTGCAAGGATGATAGCGGCCTTCTATTGGCTCCCCACATATATGTACTACAAACATATGTATGTACCACATGAATAAATATAGGCATATATGTATGCATATACATATACGTATATGTTATGTATAGATGCCTATATGTATATATTGGGAATGTTTATGGGCAAAAGAAATCAGTTATATTGGTAAGAAAACTTAGGTGCATATATGTGTGTGTGTGTGTGTGTGTGTGTGTGTGTGTGTGTGTGTGTGTATAAAAGTAAGGTAGAAATGATGCAAATATAATCTCAGAAAGAAAAGAAAAATTTTCTCAAAGACAATGTGTTGATTAACCTGTATTCTGAGCTCCAATTTGCAGTTAGGAACATGCAACTACCACAAGTAATACCTGAGAGAAGTCCTTGCACTGGGCCTTCAACAGGGCCTCAGGTCCTGTGGTTGTGGAGTTTGGGAGAGTGGGAGGTCCTCCCCTCCTACCCCATGGGAGCAAGAAGGTATCCTGATTTAAAGGCCTAAGTCCTTTCTTTGTCAGTGTAACTGGTTTCTTTTCTCAGTGGCTACAACCAGCAAGGCCTGCTTCTTGGCATCTTTTGAGGGGGCAACGTTCACTGAATTTGATAAGAGCTGTGTGGAAAAGCTAGGAAATTGCACACTGTGTCACCAGAGGTGATCTGTAGAGTTGTGGCCAAGTAAGCCTAGCATGTGTTGGCATTCATTAAATTGCTAGAACACAGGCTTGCTTCTAAATGGCAGGTAGTTGCTCATGGGTGCCAACATAGGTCTACCAATTATAAAACCAATTACTAAGATCAAAAAGGAAATACAGAATATTCTCCCTGCAGTTGTTTTTCACCAACTTCTTATCAAGAGGTAAATAGCTTAGCTGTCATCTACTAAAAGATTATACGGTGCTGGGAAGGAATTCTTCCTGGACATTTTATACTTAAATTTATCACAGGTGTTGCAAAGCAGGGTGGCCAAGGAGTATGTGTAATAAAGAGACACTTTATTACTAAAGAACTCCATAGAACTAACTGTGCCCCATAACTCTCATCGAAGAGCACAATTCTGATCAAATTACTACAGAACGAAGAAGGGGGATTTAAGTCTGTAGGCCAAGTGGAAAGTGGGAAGAACCCATTCAACTTTGTTTTAAAATCACCGGCTCATTCCTTCAGTGATAGGAGTCTCAGAGCTAGATGACCCCAGCATCCATTGTAACACCAAAGTTGAAACTGGAGGCTGGGGTTATCTAGCACTGAGAATCCTGTCACTGAAGGAATGAGCTGGTGAAGTCTGTGTATCCTGAGACACCGTGGCCCTTGTTTCTTCACAACTTACCCAGAATCTCGCCTCCCAATTGCATCTGCGTAAAGGGCATGATGAAGGTCCATTCATGCTGACTAATCATGGTGACCAGTAGGGGCAGAGAGTGCACAGGGTATCCTTACTAGCGAGCACCCTTCCTTTGTTACCCTCATGGACAGAATCCTATATCCTGGTGAAGCAAAAGCCTCACACAGAAGGTCCTGAACCTTCTACAAAGGACCACCTACACTGCTCGGTGCTTCTACAAAGAACTGTCTACACTACTTGGTGCTTCTACAAAGGATCGCCTCCACTGCTCAGTGTTCATCGCCGCAGCACGGAATAACCAACACTTTCAAATGGCAGAAAAGAAAAATTATGAAAGAGACTTTTATTTCAAAGCATATCTCTCTCTTCCCATTCACCTCTCTCTGTATTCTTTTAAATAGCAATGACTGTTCCTTTTGGACTCAAAATAAGATGGATTTTTCCACATAAGCAGAAGACTTAGATGGAAAGACAGGCTGCATGTGTAAGAAGGTTTTTGTTTTGTTTTGTTTTGTTTTGTTTTGTTTTGTTTTGTTTTTTGTAGTTCCTTACCTACGTTCTCTCTGTCAGCTTTACGAATTGTGAATTATTAGGTCAGAAATATGAATTTCGTGTGTGTAAGCTCACCACCAGGTACTTTACTATTTGTCATTTCACCTCTTTCGCAACAGCTCGTAGTGTTTCTTCTGAGTCGGAGGAACAGCCGTCCAGCCAGTATTTACTGTTCTCTAAGCGCCATCGTTTTGCTGAGCCTAGAAAGCTGAGCCACCTGTTTTTAAACAATTTCAGTGTCTTAAGGGGGGATGGGCAGCAGCAATTAAGTCAAGAGAGCAACTGACGCAGGACAACAAGGCAAAGTGAGATCTGGAGGACTTACAAAATCAGCTCAGGCGGCTGTCCCAGACTTAGCTGCTCACACAGAACAGAGGCAGAGCAGAGGTGGTCCAGAGCCAGGGCGGCTGAGAGGAACTTCCAGCCTATTATAAATGCAACGGCACCGCACCGCTGGCTAGAGAGTTAAAACGCTAATAAGACATGTGATGTGTGAAATAGTACACAAAATGCAACAGAGCATGCTCAGAAAAGCCCGTGCTATGCAAATGAACTAAGAAGCCCATGTTATGCAAATAACCCAAAGAGCCTGTGTTATGTGACATAAAAACCCCAACTCTTTGTACAGGGGACTGTTGAACTTATAAACATTCTCTCTTTGCTCAGCTTGCTTCACCATCCCTGGAAAAACACTATCTCCTATTAAATTGTCTCTGTGCGATTCCTTGTGGGGGGGGGGGAGTTTGGGGGGAGATCCCGGGACCCTTCCACAGTACTTTCTGAAGCCTGATATGGGGCTATATCAACACCAAGTGACAAGTAACCCCTATGGTGACTGTCCTACCCTCTATGCTTGCATTATTCTGCATTCACACCACCCCCAATCTCACAGAGCAAATCCCACTGTTCTCTCTACCTGCAGATCCCAGAGGGACTTCTAACAAAGTGCATCTGCAGGAACTTGAGGGAAGACAGCTGACCACGCAGACTTTTAGTGGGAAGGGAGGAGAGCAGCTGCACATTCACAAACACGGCAGGCAAAAATCTGGCAGGGTGTTAGCTGGGAGAAGATCACACTTACAGAACTTCCTTCGCAGAGGCCAGTGGGAACACCCTGTCCACGGTTCCACTGCTCTCTAACAGGAAAGCGAGGAGCATAGGATAATTCTACTCCCACGATGACTCTCCCTGGTGGGAAGTAGTCAGGCCTTCCCAAACACACTGAGCTTCCTGAATGGAATGCTGCCTGGCCTTCCAAATGGATGCTCGCAGCAAATCATCTCTGTTATTCTTGATTTTGAACAGCATCTCCTTGGACAAACCATTTGTGCACAATAGCAAATTGCAGTAGTTACCATCACCATAATAACATCGCAAGAATAATCAAATGCTATTGAAACAAAAATGCTCCAATTGAATCCAGTTTCATCTACCTTGATGTGCATTTGAGTTTATGCACATTTGTGATTTATGGTGAAGTTTGTGCCCCTTCATGGTTCCTCGGCAGCTATGAGAGACTGGCCTCTACAATCTGGTTTTGTTTGATAATTCATCTATCCTGTTCTCTATCCTCCATTTGGAAGGAAGGTAACAACATGCTTGTGGCAATTTGAGCACAGGAGAACTGGGAGCTAAGTCATGCTGTGTTCATTGACAGCTCTATCTGATCCAGTCTTCACTGGCAAGACCAGATTGGCTTTTGCAAACAACCTCTGCCCCTTTATCAGCTTCCTAAAGTTGGCTGTGTGCTACCTTATCTTCTCCCAAACCACTTGGTCCCAACCTGGTTACACTGGTAACTTTCAGAGTCTTGGAGGGAAACAGCATCTAGTCACAGAACTTACTCTAAAGAAGCCATTGACTCACCTGTTGCTTTTGCTACCAAGAAGCCGTTTAGTTTTGTGAATTGTATTTGTTGGTTGTTGGCTTTAATTCCAGAGCAAATGGAATCCTATTCAGAAAGTCATTTTCTCCATCTATCTCTTGCAGATCCAGCCTGCGTTTTCTTTGAGCAGCTTCAGCATCTCCGGACTCACATTCGTTCTTTGGTCCACTTGGAGTCCATTTGTGTAAGGTGATATGTATGTGTCTAATTTCACTCTTCTGTGTCTGGCTAGCCAGTTTTCCCAGCATCATTTGCTGAAGATTCTGTGTTGGTCCCATGTGTGCTTTTGGTGTCTTTGTCAAATATCAGATGGTTGTAATTACGTCCATTCTGGTTGACTCTTCTATTTTATTCCTTTGATCTACAATCTATTTTTGTGGCAGTGCCGTGCTGGTTTTATTACGATCATTCTGTAATATATATCTTTAAATATGATACAGCAATCCCTCTAACATCCCCCCCCCTCAGGATTTATTCAGCTATTGTGGTTTCAAATGAATTGTATATGTAAACTGTTTCAGCTCGTGTGGTGGTTTAGAAGAGAATGGCCCCTATGGGCTCATATATTTAAGTCTCTGGTTCTCAGTTAGGGAAATCATTTTGGAAGGATTAGGAGGTGTGGCCTTTCGGGGAAACATGTGTTCTTGTTGGAGGAGGTTATGTCACTGATGGTGGGCTTTGAGTTTCAAAAGCCTATATCTGGCTAAGTCTCTATCTATCTGTCTGTATGTCTGTCTGTATGTCTGTCGGTCTGTCTGTCTCTCCCCCTTTCTACCTTCTGCCTGTGCATCACACTGCAAAGCTCTCCGCTACTGCTCCAGTGCCGTGGATGTCTGCTTCCCACCACGATGATCATGTGGAAACTCTAAAACTGTGAGCAAGTCCCCAAGTACGTGCTTTTCTATAGGAGTTGCCATGATCATATCACATTAATAGAACAGTGACTAAGACAGGTAGGAAGGGCATTAATGTCTAGAGTCTCAAGAAAGTCACCACACAATCTATACTATCTTGGCAAACATTTTACTTCTGCATACGAGTATATAAACACGCGTAAGCTGACAAACAAGCAGGCCTAGCAGAGCTCCTGCTAGGGTTTGAGTCCACCTCGAAGAGCTCTGAGCTTGGCTTCCCCTTCTTATATGAATAGATAATACAGGGCAGTGCAGGTCCAAGTTTTGAACACATATATCTGATTATGAGAAACACTGACCCAGAAGGAATTTTAATTTCTTCCATGCAGCTTCTTTACAATTTTGAATGAAATATCTTCTTTAACCCTTTAATAGAAAAGATACTATGTTCTGTCTCCATTTCCCACAAAATTAATCTTGTTGGAAGGAGGAGGCCCCAAGACTTTGTGGATGACATCATGTGCGCATTTCCGAGGTCTTCTCTTGGTACCACCAATTGGGTACCACTCATATGAGAGTTAGCTGTTCTTCTGTGATTAATTTTGTTTTTGGCAGCCCTGGTCCTCCTGTGTGGTGTCAGCCACTGGTCACAACTCACTGGCACTGAGCAAGGGTGCAGCATGGGATTCTCTTGGAACCAGATCATGCAAAGCAAACTTATGGAATGCCTGTTTGTCCAGGCTTATTCCAGAAGCCACACAGTTGTGCAGCTAAGAAAATAGAGTTCCCTGTGCTAGGAATGAATTTAACAGTATAAACCCCACAGGGAACAGCATCATATAGTGTAACTGATACAGAGATTCTTTCTCTCAAGTCAAGTCTGAGGTTTGATTTGTCTCTGACACTTTCTCCTGTGACAAATAGTGTGCAAAATCACTGGAAAAGGCAAATTACACTGGAAAGAGAAACATCAAACTGGAGCCTAGTCCCTACAAGGTGAAGCTTCTGGGAGATGCCAAGGCTAGGCCAAGTATCCCAGCCACCTGAGACAATTAGAGACACTTCAATATCTTGCTGTGCTTTGAGGCCTTTTGGGAACAACTAATTTCTAACTTGCCTGGGTGATTTAGAAGGGTGGCATGACTGGGGGCTTTTCTGCCTTTATCAGTATGAGCAGATCAGTCCACTGAATATTAGCAGCATGGTCTGTCAAAATCTATTGAGAAAGACAATGCAATCTGGGTGATGAATACCAGGGAACACGGCAATCAATCAAGATACAGTTATTGTGTAAAAAGAAACTGCGACACAGAGCCAAAAGAAAATCTCACCAATAGCTTTCAATACAGGGACAAAGAAGATGGTGGATTTAGTAGTAAAAGCTTTTAAACTGCTATTGTCTGAGAGGAAATACTGAAAATTCCTCAGTTAACTGTATAAAATGGAAGAAAATAAGAGAGGAAAGGAAGGAAGGAGAGAGAGAGGGAGGAAGGAAGAGTATGAAGAAGGAGAGAAGGTTGGATAAAAAAATGAGAAGAAAAGAAAAAAAAACTGTTGGTTGGTCAGATAAAGGCCAGTAACAAGAGATCAAACTCAAACCCAATTAAAGGCAAGGAAAGTAAATACTAATTAAATGGGGGATGTTGCCTGGCTGGGTAGAAATTAAATTGAAAATATTACAAAGTACATGGCAAGTATCTAATTTGACAAAGATATCTGGTAAGAAATGCTAAGTACTGGGAGAGAGACTGCAACTTTTGTCTGGACCCAAATAATATTGGGCCACGGTGCCAAAACCTGTACTTACCACGAGTACTTATCCCTTCCGTGTGCAAAAAAACAGCCCAGCCTGTGAGATGGATGAGTGCTGGAAAAACAAGTGTAAAGCAGGTTTCCTTTGTAGAATGTTTCAAGCTATCAAGAAAGGAAATTCTTCCCCCACTCTGTGATACCTCCTCCCTCATAATGAATAAAACAGCTGTGACCAGATATTTTGGCTGTCCAGGCTCCTGGTACATAAATAAGCCTGGTAGCTTACAAAAAAAAAAAAAAAAAAAAGTGTCCTTTGAACTGCATTCTATGAATCTTTCTTTTTAAAATGAAAATATTCCTTAAAGGTGAGGGAAGAAATAAGCATAATTATCAGTTGCTATTAAATCAATAAAGAAGTGAAAGCCATCCTTACTCAAGCTGTGCTTCTGGAACGATATCCCCCTTTTTATTATTATCATTACAGTTGTTGTTATTTCATTTTTAGTGGCCACTGTATATGAAGGTTCCCGGAGTTAAAAGCACACTGAGATATAGCAAAGATATTGCTTTTGCCTGAGTTTCATGAAGCCGATATCAATCTTTTATTTCATAAACCTCGGGCTGGTTATTACTTTAAATGAAGGTTTGGGTGCATTAACCATGGTAAGGACAGGAATACACAGGAGAATTTCCACTGACTACAAGCAGTGACTCTAGGACGGAACTGGTGTGTCCCTCCCAGGCCCAGGGCATCTGACACAATAGAAGTCACAAAGCCACCAGCCTGGAGACGCATCTGAGCTCAGCTGGCTGAAGAAACAAGTCCAAGGAACAGCTTGCCCTGTTTTCTTCAAGTAGAGGAAGAGAGAACAAGTCAAACTCTGGTGGCAATGCGGTTAAATGTGTCCGGCTCTCAGATAGTACATGAAACATTTCTCAATGGTTAACCCCTTAAAGTCACCCGTGGCCTAGAATTATAAGGTCTGAGGACACACCTGTCAGGGACACTATAATGTCTTCAAAAACACAGTTATCCTGGAGCTAATCACAATCTTGAGAGGAGAATAGGACATGATTAAGTAGACTGAGGTAGATCTGTACGGAAGAGAGCTGTCATAATCAAGTAAACGACCTTGTCTGCTTGCCTTTGGCTTCGATTCTCCAGGCTATTACAAAGGGAAAATGGCAACAAACATTGACAAGGACATGGGGAAAAGGAATTCCTTTACACTGCTGTGGGGTGGCCACCAATGCAGCCTCTGTGCAAATTAGCCTGCAGGTTCCTCTATAAATGGAAAGGAGAACTTCCCATGATCCAGGTTAACCACTCCCGCCTGTATATCAAAAGCAACCTATGTCAGCATAGCCCCAGATGTGTTACACTTCAGTGATCACAATAACTGTTTACAATAACTAGCAAGATGGAGAACCAGCTTAGTTATCTGTCAACAGATAAATGCAGTAGGAACGGTTGGTGTATACGCACAGTGAAATTTAATTCTGCAATAAAGAAGGATGAAAGACACTGGAGTCATGGCTCAGTGGTTAGGAGCATTACTGCTTTTACAGCAGACAGACCCAGGTTTGGCTCTTAGCACCCACACTGTGGGGCTTACAACCACCTGTAACTCCAGTTCTAGGGGTTCTGACTCCCTCATCTGGATTCACAGGCGTCTACACATGGTACACACGTACACAAGCAGGCAAACACATATACACACAAATACACTTGTGAAAGAAGAATTAATTTGTCTGTTTGCAGGAAACAAACATGTATGGAACTGGAAATCATCATGCTAAGTGAAAAAAGCCAGAGTCAGATAACTGAGTTAGTGGTGTGAGCCTGTAACCCAAGAATTCGAAAGGACAATGCAAGGGGATCTGATCACAAGTTCAAGGCTTTCCTGGGATCCAAAGTGATCTCAAGGCCAGCCTTGAAAATTTAGTGAAGACTTGTCTCAAAACAAAAAGTTAAAAGAAGGTTGAAGATATCATGTGAGAGTGCTTCTCTGGTTGGGAAAGAACTTACTTCCAATCCCCAGTACTGAGAGAAGCAAAAAAGAGAAAAAGAAGATTAATAAGTATCACACTATCATTCTGACTTAGGTGGGGGGAGGGGACAGAAAAGAGACCACATGGTAAAAGACAACAACGGTCTAAAGGGAGGGGGAGAGGAGACCAAGAGAGGATAACAGGAGGAAGAAAAGACATATACTATACTCCCAGTCAGACCATGTAGATCCACTCACTGGACCCTTGGCTCCCCTCTTCAATGATATCTATAGTATATCTATTGTATAGTATAGTATAGTATAGCTGTCTTCAGACACACCAGAAGAGGGCATCAAATTCCATTACATATGGTTGTGAGCCATCATGTGATTGCTGGGAATTGAACTCAGAACCTCTGGAAGAGCAGTCAGTGCCCTTAACCACTGAACCATCTCTCCAGCCCCTAGGCTTCTCAAGATGGTGTGTGTGTGTGTGTGTGTGTGTGTGTGTGTGTGTGTGTGTGTGTGTAGTTGAAACCATCAGAGGTTTCAAGAGAGCATCAGATTCCCCTGGACCTGGAGCTATGGGCAATTAAGAGCTACCCACAAGGGGTTGGTAAGCTAGCTCAGGTTCTCTGGGAGAATAACAAGTGTACTTAACCACTGAACATCTCTTCAGCCCTCTGCTCAGCCTTAATTTTTAATTTTTATTTCAAGGCTACTTCTACATTAAAACTCATTTCCATACTTTATTCACTGTGGAATGGTATTATCAATAATCAAAACAAATTAGAAAAGGCTGGGGACTTGTAAGTATTTTGAAAAGATTCTCTTCTAACAAATGGGTACACTGAGACGAAGAATCAGGATCCCGTTGCTCGATTCTGAAATCTGTAGAAAGAGCTTTGATCTTGGAAACAGCGTTTCTCTGTACACTATGGAATTTCCACTGAGGTATACTTTTAAGCCCTGGATGAAAAGATGCTAAACTGAAGAGAGCATTTTTCATGTTGATGCATCAAATCCTTATTCAGTTGACTACTAAAACACACGACTAATCATAGCACATATTTAAGGCCGTGAAATATTTATGGTCCAGTGCCTGAGAGATGGTGTCTTGTGTATTGAGTTTACAATTCAGAGAAATCTGGATACAAGGACTGAAGCTGATGCTCTCAAATTATCATGCAAACACATTTTCCTAAAATCAGTTTGTCTCCAGAAGTTGACTTCCATTCTGAAAGATGATTTTCTCTAGGTATATGTTAGACGACATAAATAAGTCAGCTAGCACTCCTTCCTCAGCCATCAAAGCACATTCTGCCTTGTGGCTGTGTCACTTCTGAACATGTGACACTATTCTCACTGCTCCTAACATTTTAGAATTATCTCATAAAAGGCCAGGTCTAAATACATATTTGCTAAATGAAATAAAAACTCTCAGATTCCCTGGGGTTCTGAACAGCTCCTTGCTGCTGTTTGAATGTCTCTCAGGAAGTACCAACTACATAGCAAGTTTAGAAGCCTTGGGAAGCCATGAATATGTGATGGTATATAGGCAAAAGCCTTCCCTGGTCAGACACTGGGACTGCTTAGCTAAGTTCTGCAGTTTTTCATTCATGCATTTATTCATTCATTCATTCATGCATGCATATATTTATTTATATTTATTTTATTATTTATTCATATATTTATTTGTTTATCTCTTTAAATCATGTCACCTCTACACCTGTTTTCCCCCTTCCCCTGAGTCTACTACAACCATTTGTGTAACTTTTCTTCCTTGCTTTGTTACTAAGTATTATAATGTTACTAAAACAAGTGGATGCCCAGGGAGTATTTGTAGAAGAAACAGAAAATAGTTGGTGAAACTTTGTTACCATGTGTCAGGTCAAGTGTTAAGAGATAAAAAAAAGTAAGGAGAACAATCATGTCCTCTGACTGGTGAGGTTAAAGGTCTTGTGGGGAAGGTAAAATTTCAGGGCAGTCTCCACAGAGCCTGTGCTGACGTGGGCTTCTGTAAGGACTGAGCAGCAGCTCTCAGTAGTGGGCAGGAGTCTGATTGGAGTTCTGTGCTGGCCAGCAGATGCATCCTTGAGAAAGGGAGACTTCAGCTGTGGTTTAATTGTGAGTACAAGTGACAAGTGACAGGGAAGGGCATACAAGGCAGAGCAAGTGGCACAAGAAGATGACAATGGAGAGGAACCAGGAATTACCAAAAGGTGGATGTGAGACTAGGACTCAGAGATAAGTGCAGAAGAGAGAAATGGAAAGGCTTCAAGCGGCAGAGGCCCAGGGTACTTACTGTTAATAGATTGTCCACTCTGCATGACAGGGAAAATGCGCCCATGTAATCTCAACAATGTGGTTGCCTGAACAAGCAGTTGACACACACCAGTATAGACACGGAACATGCTACATGGTCCTGCCACTAGATGAAGCGCTTACGGGCAGCCAGTGGCTGCTGAGAGTCGGGCAGTTGGTTTAATTTAGCAATAAGTTCCCACTTGATTTATCCAGTTCCAGTGATCAACTGTGGACACATGAACACACACACAATGACAAATAGACTCGGTAAGTGGTATATACATGTATGCGTATGTGTGTAAATGTGCGTGTTCATGTACATAGCTGTATAGACATGCAGCAATAATAAAGAAGATACTGTGAGTTTGGGAAGAAATATAAGACGGGTCTTAGGGGAAAAGGGTGAGAGTGGTAGAGATACAGTGCTCATGAAGGACATGCTTGAAAAAAATCAAAATAAATAAATATTTTTAGAGATGGGCATAGAGTCAAGGGACAGGTGGAGGGGACCCTAGAGAGGAGAGGCAGCTTCATGTCACACAGACCTCTAGTTCCCTATCCCAGAGCATCCATTTGAGAGCCACAGAAGCACTGAAGGATTTTAAGCAGAGAACTGACTTAATGGGATTTGAGTTTCAAAGCCAGTGTGGAAAATGACTGATGCAGAGGGAGGAGAGGGTCCCAGAGCTCCCTGGAGAGAGGAGAGCATTAGCCAGAAGGTTAATGGCCCTGTGCTGTTGTTACTAGGTTCCCTCTGTGTTCTCCTCTCTCTGCTAAACCAGCATCCGTTTCTAAGGGAACAGCACATTTTAAATCCTCTCCTAGAACATGTTTGGCAGCCCACCTCCTGTACCAGCCTTTGGGCGGGGCAGAGGTGCTATCTTTATAACAAAACAATGAAAGAAAGATCTCCAGCTGGGAGCCTCAGAAAATGTATTCCTCCTGCTCAAGCAGGGCTGATCATAATAACAAGCATGAATGAGGTACAAGGAAGGAATAAGTCCATTGAAGTTGCATCACGGGGTGCAGAGGGATGCAAAGCAGAATGAAACCAGTTACATTGGTGGGCTCTAGAGTCAGACAGCTTAAAAGCAGCACCAGGGATTTGCTCTCTAGGCTATGGGGCAGTGGGGAGCTCCACAGTGAAATTCAGAGCAAGGGGCCGGCATGATCTAAACCATGCTTCACCAAAATCTTTGCTTTGGACATACAAAGTGGATCCAAAGGGGAAGGGGCTCACAGCAGAGCTGCTGGTTTAGGATTATCTCAGTTGCCCTTAAGAAAGAAACAAAAGCAGAAAACCACTGGGGCGGCTGCTGAAGAGAAGAAGAGAGCATGTTGGAGACATCTACCTGAGAGATAAGATGAACTCTTGATTCTCCTCAAGGTGGGCAGAAGGGGAAGGCTCCAGTGCAGGGCAGCTGAGACGTGGGGACAGTAAAAAGGCACAGGATGTGAACAGACCTTGCAGAGCACCAGACACTGTCTTAACTCACCCAATCCTCAAGAGCACCCTATGTCATCAGCCTCCCCCTTCTGATAGAGTCACAAAGGTACCAATTGTATTATGTAAGACCCCCCAAAAGGTTACACAGCATGCCCAAGTGCACGCAACTGATAAGAGCAGCACACGCCACCACAGTGTTTTCAGCTAGGGCACCTGTCACACAGCATAACCTCTTCAGCATGAGGCAAAGCTAAATCTCCAGGAGCAGAAATCCAAGACACCCTGTAAGTTTAGCTGGCAGAAGTCTGATAAGATGAAGACAGGGGGCTAACTGAGTACAGAAAGGGCTCGGGAAGTAAAGCCCGAGAACTCGAATTCAGTTCCCTAGGACCCATATAAAAAGGTTGTCTCAGAAAAATAAAATGTGATCAAGAAAGATATTGAGCCCTGCCCTCCATATTCATACAGGTACACTCAGATCACATACGTACATGTGTGCTTAATGTGTGCGCACACACACACACACACACAAAAGGAGTTTAGAAAGTATTCAAGAGCAAGGTCAAATCTGTGGGAATCCCCAAGGTCAAGAAGTCCTCACCCTGTATCTGGAGCCTTGGCAAGCAGTTTAAATGCTTCCCAGAACCCTAAAGCCATCCTAGCAGGTAGCCATAGAGGCCATCGTAGCAGGCAGCTACAGTATTGTCCCTTGGTTTCCAGATAAAGAAACTGAGACACAAGCTTATACATAGATAAGAGTTTGAATTCAAGTCTTTTTTGTCAGAGTCGGATCTGTTAAACAATAAATTCAACTCAGGAATCAGCACAAATGAGAAAAAGAAGAGACCCTGTGCATGGCTGCCTGGAAAAGAATAACCAAAAGACTTAAAATCTTGAGAAGATAAAATGGAGGCTGTCACTAATTGTAGTGGTTTGAATAAGAATGACCCCACAGGCCCATATACTTGAATGATTACCCATGACAGAGTGGCTCTATTTGAAAGAATTAGAAGGACTAGGAGGTGTGGTCTTGTAGGAGGAGCTGAGCCAGACACCACAGGATGGTTTCTCTCTCTCTCTCTCTCTCTCTCTTTCTCTCTCTCTCTCTCTCTCTCTCTCTCTCTCTCTCTCCTCTCTCCCTCTCCCTCTCCCCCTCCTTCTCCCTTTCCCTCTTGCTCTCTCTCCCCCCTGCTTGTAGATCAGGATGTAGATCTCAGCTACTTCTCCAGTACTGTACCTGCCTGTACCATCTTCCCCACTAATGATATGAACTAAACCTCTGAAACTATAGACAAGCAAGTAATATGTAATTTAAATTTAGCCATATTTTATAACAGTCATATTTTATAATGGTGTCTCTTCACAGAAATAGAACAGTGACTAAGACGCTAATTCTTCTAGAACAGTAGTTCCCAATCTTCCTAACATTGTGACCCTTTATATAGTTGCCCACGCTGTGGTGACCCCACAACTATAATTTTGCTACTGTTGTGAACTGTAACGCAAATATCTGATATGCAGGATATCTGATGTGCAAAAGGGTCTCATTCAGCTCTCAAAAGGGCCATGGCCCACGTGTTGAGACCCACTGTCCTTCAAGACCTGGTAGAAGGTAGAACCATCCCAAGTAGTATTTTCATTCTAGTAAGAAAATGAAATCCTAAGGTGTTATAAAAGAGAGCTAGGTAATAGTGACTGGGATAGAAACAAATCAAGAAGGGTTGGAAGGTGGTGAACATGAACTCAGCTTTATGGAAACACCTGTTGATGTCAACAGTGAGCTCAAAAAGGCAAGACCTACTAGCCTGTGAACAAGGCAGCATCTTGCAGCCCCAGGTAGCTCTTCACAGATATCTCCTGTGAGACAAAAAGGGCTCACTCACCCAGAGGGAAAGAGAAGTAAAGATGCAAAGACCAGAGGAACACATAGCATAAGGAAGGTTGAAAAGCCTCAAGACATCAAAGGGTCGGGGAGTTTTCCTTGAAAGGGGGAAATCTCTTCTCCAAAGAAATGGTAAAGATCAAGTGACCACAAGTGTGTGGTTTTATTTATGGGTCTTCAGTTCTATTCCATTGATCAACCTGTCTGCCTCTGTACCAGTATCATGCAGTTTTTATCACTATTGCTCTGCAGTATACCTTGAGGTCAGAGATGGTGATTCCCGAGAAGTTCTTTTATTGTTAAGAATTGTTTTTGCTATCTTGGGCTTTTTGCTTTTCATACGAAATTGAGAATTGCTTTTTCCATGTCTGAAGAACTGTGTTGAAATTTTGATGGGTATTGCATTGAATCTGTAGATTGTTTTTGGTAGGATGGTCATTTTTACTATGAAAATCCTACCAATCCATGAGCATGGAAGATCTTTCCATCTTCTGAGGTCTTTGATTTCTTTCTTGAGAGACTTGAAGTTCTTATCATACAGATCTTTCACTTGTTTGGTTAGAGGTACCCTAAGATATTTTAGATTATTTGTGACTATTGTGAAGGGTGTTGTTTCCCTATTTTCTTTCTCGGCCCATTTATCATATAATGGAAGGTTAATGATTTGAGTTAATTTATATCCAGCCACTTTGCTAAAGTTATTTATCAGCTGTAGAAGTTCCCTGGTAGAATTTTTGGGGTTGCTTATGTATGCTATCATATCATCTACAAACAGTGATACCTTGACTTCTTTGCCAATTGTATCTCCTTGATCTCCTTTTGTTGTCTTATTGCTCTAGCTAGAACTTTGAGTACTATATTGAATAGATATGGGGAGAGTGGGCATCCTTGTCTTGTGTCTGATTTTAGTGGGATTGCTTCAAGTATCTCTCCATTTAATTTGATATTGACTGTTGGTTTGCTGTATATTGCTTTTATTATGTTTAGGTATGGGCCTTGAATTCCTGATCTCTCCAATACTTTTAACATGAAGTGGTGTTGTATTTTACCAAATGCTTTTCAGCATCTAATAAGATGATCATGTGATTTTTTGTCATTTGAGTTTGTTTATGTAGTGGATTATGTTAATGGATTTTTGTATATTGAACCAACCTTGTGTCCCTGAGTTAAAGCTTATTTGATCATGGTGAATGATAGTTTTGATTTGTTCATGAGTTTGGTTTGTTGGAATTTTATTGAGTATTTTTGCATCAATATTCATAAGCTAAATTGGTCTGAAGTTCTCTTTCCTTGTTGAGTCTTTGTGTAGTTTAGGTATCAGAGTAATTGTGGCTTCATAGAGTGAATTATGTAATGTTCCTTCTGTTTCTGTTTTATGGAATAATATGAGAAGTGTTAGTATTGCTCTTCTTTGAAGATCTGGTAGAATTCTGCACTGAAGCCATCTGGCCCTGGGCTTTTTGGGGGGGAGCTTTTTAATGACTTCTTCTAATTTTTAGGAATTTATATGGGACTGGTTTGATGGTTTGTCTGCCCTTGTTTTAATGTTGGTAACTATATCTGTCTAGAAAATCATCTATTTTATCTAGATTTTCTATTTTTGTTGAGTATAGGCTTTTGTAGTAGGGTCTGATTTTTTTTTTAATTTCTTCAGTTTCTGTTGTTATATCTCCCTCTTCATTTCTGATTCTCTTAATTTGGGTACTGTCTCTGTGCTCCAGAGAGTGAGAGGCGGGGCAGGTTGGGGGGTGGGTTGGGGACATCCTCTTGGAGACAGGGGAGGAGGAATGGGATGAGAAACTGTCGGAGGACAAATTGAGAGGGTGATAACGACTGGACTGTAAAAAGAAAAAAAAGATTAGAGATAATTTTTAAAAGAAATGGTAAAGATGAAGCAACCATAAGAGAAGACCTTACAGATGGGAGGTGGGAAGAGTGAGGAGCCTCAGGCTGAGGAGGGGTGTCAGCAGCATGCATTCCAAATTTACCGAGAGACTCCCATGCTCAGGTCTCCCAAAGCATCTGGGGGAGAGTTCTTCTACAAGAGCAGCCTCCAGCAGTGTAGCAACTCAAATACTAGGAGTCCCTGAGCTAAGTCACAGAGCAGGGACCTACCTCCAGATTGGCCGCTGGCTTATTTTGATTTGGAAAGAATCCATTCCCCTCTCAGGGGCTCAGAGCTTCCTCTGTGAAGAACTAAACACCCAACTTAGACAATAACATGTACCTGAACAATTCCAATAGTGCAGATGGGAAAATACATATCTATTTCTCCAGATTTTCTCAAACCGAATATACAAGGAAAGGAAACATAACTAGCAACTCAGAAGGTTCTCTTGCTGCCTTCCACTTAACAAGCAAGTCAGAGTCATCCAGAAATAAAAAGAACTACGCTTCACATCTGCTTCGCAAGACATTATGTCTTCACTCTTTAATTTTAAAGTCACTGGGAACTTTACATTTTAATTAATGAGCCATGGTTGGCAAGACAGTGGGAAGCATTTCTGTCAATTAGCATCAGGTCAACTGGCGTGTGTGTGTGTGTGTGTGTGTGTGTGTGTGTGTGTGTGTGTGCTCTAAATATACACTTGTAGTACAGGTAAGTGAATAGTGACCCCTTTTCTCAGTTGATTCATATGAATCCTGACACTCCACCATCCCTGCTTTCTGCCATCTCGTCGTCAAGGGGCAGCTAGAATTCAACACCAGCTCTCCCTTGACCCAGTGATGGCAAATATGATTTCCTTCATAACAGGATCACCAGTGTGCCACCTCTGCCCGCTGGGACTCACAGCCAAGTTCGAAAATGGCAGCTGCCTGCATGAGTCTGGCATCTACGAGATGAGGTGAGGAGAGTAGATGGCCTCTCGGATTCCAGCCCGGTCTCCAGGGTCGGATTGCCAGCTGAAATTCCTGGCTCCATCATTTCCTGGCTGTGCAACCTTGAATGTGTCATTTCTTTTTTTTTTTTCTCTGCTTTAGCTTTTTGTTATGTGAAATAGGAGTTTTTAAATGGTGAAATGACACTGTAGTATTTTTAAAGGACCTGGACACTTAAAAGATGTTCAACACAATAAATGATTACGATGTTGGAGAAGCCCAGGGCAGTAGGCCAAGGCCGTGTGGTAGATAAAGGTGATCAAGCCTAAAATCCACAAGCTTGGTATCTGTGTCTAGATGTTTTTTCTTAGAATGGGCACCACACCAGGGGAACCAGAGGGGCAGACACAACTCAGAATCAGCTGGATGAGGATGGTCATGGGTCCTGGGGCCTAGGTGGGAACAGTTCTAAAGATAGAGAAACAGCCAAGGAATCTCTTTAGGGACTAAAGAGGTGGACAGGGGATAAGCAGAGCCAAAATGTCATGACAGCAAAGCCAAGATTAAAGACAGTGGCTGATCATAGAACAAAAGCAATCAATTCACTGGGTCACTGAGGTCTCAACAAAGAATTTTTAATTTGTGGGGTTCAAGCCCAAGGCTGAAAAGTAAAAAACACACACACAGCAAAAAATACAGAAAATGAATGTCTCAGTGATTAAGAGCCCTTGCTGCTCTTCCAGAGTCCAGAGTTCAGTTCCCAGCACACTCATCAGGTAGCTCAGAGCTGCCTGTATCTCCAGCTCCAAGGGAACCCAACACTCTCTCCTGGGGCCCAAGGGCACGTGCACAGCTTTATGTAAAGGGGAAAGGGTCCAACAGAAAACACCCTCTTCTTCCCATTGCAGGGAATGGAGTCTACCCTGTGTCCCATTAGTCTCAGGGGAAAGCAGAAAGGTGATATTGTTGATGGTGACAATAAGAAGGAGCAGGAAGCAATGTTGCCCTGATTTCCCATCATAGTGACCGCCGCAGCCAGAGCCAAAGATGCTCTGTTCTCCCAGCTAAGCAGACTCACCCGTTACTGGGGCAAATCCAAGTCAGGTACAGTGTCAGTGTGATAGAGCATCAAGACCTAGCGAGGGCATACTAGAGAAGTTCTACAGATGCCGCCCAGTGATAATTTACATCCTAAGCCATGTACCGTAGCTGACACACACTGAGACTGGTCCAATACAATCATACTACTCGAGGGGCCATCAGAGCGGGCACTTCAGTCCAGGTTGCTAAATGAGCCCTCCCTCTCCTCCTGCCTACAGTCTTGGGCTGCATACACTAAGCTTTCAAGGGACACTGAGTAGCAGCCATGTGGCAGCACCTGTGTCAGAGATTTTCCTGGGGTCCTCCTGGGGTCCCACAGGGTTTCTGTAATCCACCTCTTTCCCCGGCTGCTGGCAGAGTCTCTGCTCACTCCCAAGAGCCACACTGCCACCTGCTGGCAAAACACGCAGGTAGGTCTGAGACGCTAAGAAATTCCCAGTGCCTTTCTCTCTTAGGAGATGGCACCCTGACAAACCCCCCACCCACCACCCACCCCTGGGAAGGTTTAACCTATTCACTGCTGGGAGAAAAAACAAGGCCCTGTTCACTTTGGCTTTCCTGCACCTCCTGAGCTCGTGCTCTTTTTCTTCTCTTGTTTGAGAAAGGTGTGTCCTCCACCACCCAACCCGAGCAGGAAGTAAGATGGTGGAGAGAGCCTGATATACAGCTCACCCCTCTCTCCAAGGAGACTCTCTCTACAACAAAACACCGCAGCACAGCACACAAGGCAGCCTTAGTCCGATGCTCTGCTACAAAGGCTTTTATGTTTGTTTCGCGTATTAATAAGTCAGGATACACCTTGCCTCACGATGACACCTGGTGAAAACCTTTGTCATCTGGGGATGTCAAGAAAGCACCATTGTGCTGGTCGGATAGCATAGTGAGTGAACTAATCTCAGTAATACTGAGATGACATTTTTTTTTAAACTCAGGTTGAATTGAAAGACATGGGTGTTGCACAAGGCTCCAATCCACAATGACACGATCTACAGGTACTTTCTCATTAGATCCTTAAAATCAATCAGGAGATGGGACCACTAATCTCCATAGGGAACAGGGACCCAAAAGCTTGTGCTGCCCGATGACATGGGTCATACATGAGATATACTCTGGAATATGTTCCTAATCACTACAATTCTCTCTTGTTATGCACTGGTATGATTATAATGAAACACTACGATCACATTTTCTCTAGTAAGAAAAAATATAAAATTTTCTCCTTTGAGTTAAAAAAAAATATTGGGACTGGGAGCTAGAGAGTTGGTTCAGCAGTTAAGAGTGTCTGCTGCCCTGTAGAGGACCCTGTTTTTAGCACCTACATGGTGGCTCACAAACATCTGTAACTGCAGTCCCAGGGGAACGGATACCCTCTTCTGGTCTCCTCAGGTACCAGGCATACATGTGCTGCACTTCCATACATGCAGGCAAACATTCGTACACTTAAAATAATAACATAATTGTGATTAAAAATAGATATTAGAACTGGATTTAGTGAAGAAGAATAATAATAACAATAACAACAATACATAAATTTTCCCAGTGTGTCAAAGGCCCTAGAACTTCTCAACAATGAAAAAAAAAACATACACATATGATAGGTAGGTAGATTAATGACATATAATTAATAGAAGGTAAATAGGCAGGTAGATCAGTAGACAGATATTATAATAGAAAGCAACCAAAATTCCCTTCAGTTGGTAAATGGTATATGAACTGATATATCTATATACTAGGGTATTATTCCGTGATCGAAAAAGAAGCTATTGAACACTTGCCCTAAGCACAAAGTCCTAAGTACAATCCTTATCAAGAGAGAGAGAACAAGAGACAGACAGGCACAGGCAGGCAGCAGACAGACACAGACAGACCAGAAGACAGACAGAGATGCAGAGACACAGAGACACAAAGAAAATTCTATCAAGTCACAAAAAGACACGGGTGAACCTTAAATACATGTTGCTAATGAGAGAGTTCCATCTGAATAATCTGCATGTTATGCAACTCCAATTATGTGCCATCTGGAAAAGACAAATCTTTAGAGACAATAAAAAGATCAGTGGTTACTTGGAGCTTGCAGGGAAGAGGTAGAGAGGCTTGAATAGATGGCGCTCAGGGGATTATTCTCAGGTAGTGAGACAGTCTGTAAGACATTGTTGCTAAACATTTATGACAGGAAGCACTTATCAAAACCCAATGAACCTTACAGAACCGAGGCTGAACGTTAATGTGTAAAAATTGAATCAATAAATAAAAACTCAAGGAAATGTAAGATGGGGTGCAGAATGTGACCTAACAGCCTTCAAAAGGATGAAGCCATCACATGCAATAAGAAGGGAAAAGGTTGGGTCTTACGCCTTTTCAAAAATGAAGAAATGGAGTTAGAAGGCAAACATAAGAAGGTGCTTTAACCAAGGACAAAGGCACCCAGGTTATCAGCCACAACACAGATACTAGAACTGAACAGTCACGCCGCATGCATGGTGAATGCTAGTGAACCAAGCTTCTCACCAACGAGCAAGCTTGCTTGCAGTGAACAACAAGAAGAACCACCTTGCTCATGGATTGCAGTTGGAGACATCAGTTGAATGATTTGTTTAACTTAACACAGACATATACAGCTGCTTACCAATAGAAGCATTTGTACAAATATTATAGAAATATGTTGTATGGCTTTGTACATGTGAAAGGGTCTAGAAGCAATGATAATCCAATAGGCAATAGCCAAGAATTCATCCAGTACAAGTTTAATTTTAAATACCTTCTTCTAAAGAAATTTAACTCCTTGGAGAAATGGCTGAATTGTGGGTTGGTCAGGAAATACACTAAATAAGGAAGTCTGAAGCATATTGTAATACCAATAAGGCAGAGGTGGTGTGGCAGGAATTTCCCTGTCCAATCTATTTAAATATTACTGCAGCAGGAGGCCTGTGGTTGGACAGGGAAAAAGGAGGTGAAGCTAAGAGCTACAGAGAGAGAGAGAGAGAGAGAGAGAGAGAGAGAGAGAGAGAGAGAGAGAAGAAGAAGAAGAGAGAAGAGGAGGAGGAGAGAGGAGGAGGAGGAGGAGGAGGAGGAGGAGGGGAGGAGGAGGAGGAGGAGGAGGAGGAATCAAGATGGAAGATGGACAGGGAGAAGATCCTGAACCAGAGAGGCTTTAAATAGCCACAGGTAATGGTGAATATCTCATAAGGTTAGAATAATTAGAACAACTGTCTCTTCTAGGGTGGCAGCTTGTACCATTATCAATTGGCCTTGAAATTATTGTATGGGCATCTTGTGATTTGAGAATTGTTGATATATAAATCTGACTGGTTAATTATAAGCTTCAAGAGTTTTGTCTCTATGGGGTAAATGGGTATTGTAGCAGCTGAACACAGGGTGAACGGTTGTTGCATGGGGCTAGGTTGTTGCATAAGGCAGCAGAGTTGGTGGGCAGAGGCAGCAACCATGCCAACGTCTCGGGGGGCCCCTGGACCAAAGGGTCTGCCATGGTATTGGCAATAGCACGGGAAGAGAAGGGACCATGCTGGGGCAGAGAGTTGGCGGCAGGAGTGAAGGAAGCCTGGTGGTTCTTTTTCTTTTTTAACTTTTCCTGCTACAAGATGGAGAAGATTCTAATGACTAAAGATGCAACAATTTGGGGAACAGACAAGTGACACAAATTACCATCAAAATTTAAAAA
>NW_023045412.1:0-34064 GCF_011762505.2 Arvicanthis niloticus | reverse complement strand
TGTCAGAATACCCATGTGCTCTGAGACTCAGACATGTGCTTCCCAGCAATCAGAATTTTTTTTCTTACAAATAGTTGCTAATCTTTCTCGCTCTATGTTCTCCACAAGCAGTTCATCATAGCAGCCGACAGGCCATGCGGTAAACCAAAGAAGGATTACCTCACCTTTTCAAGTGGCAATCTGAAAGATAAAAGTTAGATGAGGGCTCAGATTGTTAACTGTTTTACATCTAAAAACATCATTTTATTTGGTCCCAGGATAACCATTGAGTGGTAGCGCAATTCCTTCAATTTACTTGGGAATGACTGTCACTAACATCAGAAGGTAAAATATTTAAGGACCTCCTAGAGAAAGAGAACTGAGGATGTCTATGACTGGAAGTTTATCTCGAAGAAACCATTGTCAGCAGATGTTTGCCCTCAAAAGTTATGGAAATTTTTATACCGCAGATCATCTGTCTCCTGTCACAAAAGAAAACAGGATTCTCCCTTCTTTTCTGGGTATTCACTACCTTTCTACATTTGATTAAGTAGACATCATATTTATTTTCTCACTGAAGCAAAGGGAGGCTCAGATCATTCATTATGTCCAACATGAGGCTTAACATCATTCTAGTAGACGGACTCCCATAACACTATTATGAACATCTCTTGGAGTGGTGTTGTTGATTTATGTCAGATAGCTCTATCTGTCACAAGTCATGTAATTGTATCAGAATATTGGTATATTAAGTCCCTTTTTCAAATTTAAGGTGTATCAAGATCTCCCTTATTCCAAGAAGTTAGAACATGTGCTCCTTCGTTGACGAAGACTATGCATATCAAAGATCTTTGTATAATCATTACTGAACCTACAGTTCCTTGAGCTGAGGGAGAAAATTTGAGAATCAATAGTACACAAATTTCTGATATTAGGGACTGAACCTCAATATTTTCCTACACTGTTTACAGATTTCTTTCCAAAAATCAGTTCAACATGGAAACCTGTAGTTTAATAATAATGCAGTGAAGAATCTTTTGACATAACACTCTGTCAAGTAAAAAAAACATACCATAGTGTTTCTTCTTTGAATAAGGGAAATCTAGAGACCCTTAAATTGAAAGAGATCTTAACACAAATATTCTGATATTGGAGCCTACAGAGGAAGTCACTGATATGAAAAACTCCCAGAATATGTTTAGATGTAATTGTATGTGATTCCTAAACTAAATAAATGTTTAAGCCTTTCAGAACACAACTGCAATGTCTGAGGCTTCCTTTCTCGTTGAGAAAATATTGAGGTCTCCTAATCAAAGGTAGAAAAAGTCGGAGTACACTAGGAAGAAAGGAGACCCTGATATTTTGTGACAGTAGAGATGATCCAAGAATAAAAAATTTCCCATTATATTTTAAGCAAAAATAAACTTTGCTTACCTAGCCTCATGAAATCTTAGCCATGCCTTAAACTTCATAACCTTTTTTCACATTTCTACAGATTAATATCTTTAGCTGGAATGAGCAGGAGACCAAACACAGTTTACCATCATTATGATTTTTCATGAGTTATGTGCCCTCAGCATGCTTATCCTCCTGAGACTTATGTTTAACCTACCCAGAAACTAGATGATAGAAATGATATTTTGCAAAACAATGTCATGTGACTTTACTCAAGAAGTTGTATAAGGTTCCACAATTTGCTTCCTCTCTTGATTTCTGTGAACTTTGATTAAAAACAGAAATGCTCCTTGGTCAGAGGTAAAATATCCCAGAGGCTGCTGAGAAAAAAAAAATTCTTGTGGGAGTCTACTGAGTCAAATGGGTAACTTCTAAAGCCTCAATCATGAGAAGAAAAAAATACCAAAATTTTGGAAAAGAGAAAGGCCCTCAATCCTGTTGGAGAGTAGGGAAGTATCCCTGTTTACCTTCTGTAGAGGAGGTTGGTCCAGGCACTCCAGGCTCCACATCTTCAGAGAACTCTAGAAAAAATTTTTTTTTTACAAAATCAGACTTGACAGTGTTCTGAGGTTTCTTCTGACTAGTTGGGTCTAAGTCCATGGATCTGTTCCCTATTTAAACTTAAGCTGCACAGGTATGGGTGTGGAGGAATGTTACCTTTCTGGTGATCAGATTAAAGATAGATGTGCTTGGATCTAGTTTGAGTTTATCATTCAGTGGCCATTGGACTTGAATTCAGAGTTCTCTGAGGATTTTTTGGGTGGTCAAAGGTGTATTTCCTGACCAATAAAGTCTAAGGGAGAATCTCTTGTTTCTGTTAGTTGAATGGTAGACCTGATTCTACCATAAACAAAGAGAGAAGCTTCTGTACATTCTTGGTGAAAAGGATTCAGTCTGAAGCACATTATAGGCAAGCCTAAATGTTTGAGACACACTCTTCATTCACAAAGACAGTTCTATAGCTTTCTTCATCAGAGTGGAATGTCTAAGACAACTCCAGAGAAGACAGAGGAAGAATAAATGTTTTATTCTCAAGGTCAGCTGACCTCTTTGGCATACCCTTAATGTCAGGTGCTGCTGTGATTAGAGATAATAAAATAAGGTCCTCTTCAGAAGATATTTCAAAATGGAATCAGTCCCCTTAATGACATGGGTTAGTTTACATTTGAGGTTGCATGACTTTAAGGAGTTATTAGCTGGAGGCATAAATTGTCCTTTAGAAGGGTACATCTTTTGCCCCATTGTGACTTCATCAATTCTATTGCATGCTGATAGTAGGGGTTATATCTGTAGCTTTCTTAAAATGTTGTCAAGGACTTAAATCCTCTGCTTATTATGTCATAGGTCTCAGGACCTTTTTTTGTCATTGAGGACCTATGTGACACCTTATTTCTTAGGTGGTAACTCTGAGATCAATTTGAGCAATTAATGAATGTCTGAGGTTTCAGGGTCTCAAACGTATTGTATGTTAATGCTCCCCTGAACACTGGAAAGTCACTGTCACATTTGATGTTGAGGAAGTACATCTGAAACCACCTTTTGTTATTGGTGAAAGTTGTCAGGCACATTGGTTCTAGATAATTAAGATTAAGATCATTTAGACTATATGGGAAGATCTGAGGATCCCTGGTTCAGAGCAGATAGATCAGCAGTTCTCTTTGTTCATACAGAAATTTGGAAGATAAGTAGTTCTTACCCTGTAGGTCTGAAGCCTACGTGAGAAAGAATAGAGTGCATTTGCCTTAAAGGTAAAGACAGAATATGCCCGAGGACCCCATGAGCCCTTGAAAATTATTTGAGTCCCACTTCAGTGACTGGGGAAGTGTGAGTCTTTCTGTTTCTGTGTCAGAAACACAATTTCAATTACCAATGAACAGAATGAGAACGTTGGCATATCCAGAAACTATTAGGAATACCAATCTTTAGAGGCAAATGTCAGGGAAAGCAAAATTTCAAAGACTCTTTTATCATGGAAAGATCAAGAATCAAGTTGGAGGATAGAGAAGGCTGAAACATTTCCTTACCAAATCTTCATGGGAACCTAGAACATCCATGTCATGCAGGCCAGGCAGCAGTGAAATCAATCTCCATCACACTAAGAGGCAGTTCCCAGCTAGGTCTCCTGATAAATCAGCTGCCTATTTTTGAATATGGCATAGATTTCGTGTTTTTGCTGACCAAATTTAAAATATATATGCTCGGTTTATAACTTTGTAAACTACTCTAAGACATTAGATCTTCAGTCACCAGAGTCCTACTCTTTGGATAGAGGTCATAAGTTCAGGGGATAAGAGTAAGATGCACTCAGTTAAATTAAGATAGTGATAGTTGATTTTTCATCAATTAGGTCAGATCAAATAGGCTTAGATCCACATTGGTCAGAAGAAGCACATGTTATTCTCCATGAGGAGCACATTGTAAAGCATGCTGTTTTGACTACAAATTGTGAGCTATTCTTAATCAGAAAAGGAATCCTTACAATGCTTTAGTCAGAGAAACCTACCTGATGCTTTACTGTGTATGTGAGGCAGCTAAGAGTGGTAGTTGTAAGTTTGACAAATGATTGACTAGAAGAAAAAAATTAAAACTCCTGTTGTTTTTATGGGGCACAGAGGGAAAAAACATCAGGGTGCTTTTAGATTAAAAATAAAGAATTGAAGATGCCATGGTAAAGAAAAGTAGGGACCAGGCAATCCTCTTGAGATGGGCTTTCTTAAAGCTTCCATTTGGCAGACTGGGATGCTCTGATGCCATGTTAGAAAGAAGAGGTAATTAGGAAGTTTCCTAGGGCAGAACCTGAATGTTTCATCCATTGTTGATTAGAAGACACATTTCTGAATTTTCTTTGTAACAAAAAGCAACTGTGAGGCACAGTGTCTTAGATTGAGCCTGTGACTGGCCATCTCTTTCACCCTGAAACATTCTGAGGCTGCCAGAAACAGGGGGAACATATCCAATATCCCTTTGGTGAGAACTGGAAAGTCTGAATTGACATTGGTCAGACTGAGTAGGACTGATTGTTCTTTTAGGGCAGAGAATATAACTGCATCACCCCCTTTGCAGAGGAATCCTTTTGTGATTGTTTCAAACAAAATGTGTATATCTTTGGTCTCCTAGGGCAAAAGGGTCCCAATATGGCTACCAAGGCTCATATTGGAATGCTGGGTCTCACTCTTGGTAGGAATGGTAAGGTAACAGGTTGTCTGTTTGACATATGTCATGTCTGAAATTTCCTTGACTAACAGGGAATATAGTTGCACTCCCTTTTGGAACTGTTGTAGGGATGAATCACCATAAGATATGAACCAAAGCTGTGGGCTCCAGTCTGGAACTAATGGAATGTTTTCCTTCCTCTTGGACAATAGGAACATGTTATGAGCTCTCCTTAGTAGAAACAGGGTGACTGATATCCTCTTGGGGTGATGAGGAGAGGTTGACACTCCCTTGGGGACTGTCTCTGTCTAGAGATGACTCAGTGTCTTTTTGGTCTTCAAGAGAAATTTTTAGGGCTCTCTGGGTATCAGAGGCATTCCTCTGTCTTCTTCTGGTAAAAAGTAGTGTGTCTGGGAATTTCACAAGGAGAGGTGGAATACCTGAGGCTCTCTTTATGAGAGGGAGTGCTTTGTGTGCACTCTTTTGTAGAGATGGAGGATGCTATGCTGTCTTAAGGAATATTTTTCAGTTTCCTATCTCTTTTGGAAGATGAAGAATGTCTGAGCTCCTTTTGTGACAAAGACTATGGTTTGCAGGTCTTATGTTCCGAATTTAAATCTTGAGTGTTGCTTTGGCCAAAAGAGGACTCTTTTGATGTGCTTTTTGTATACTTGGGCTCTCTGTGAATGCCTTGGGGAGATGTGGTACTTCTCAGGAGATGGCAAAGAGTCCCAGGCTCCTTTGGCAGAATCAGAAGTTGTGAGTTTTTTATTGGTCTCAGTTTTAAGCTTTTAACCTTTTTTGTCAGATTTGTAAGCTCTTACAACTGTTATGGAAGAATGGCAGTTTCAAGCTCCCATCTTCTGGTGGCACAGATTTTAAAACTCTTTGATCTAAAGAGGCATGTCTTGTTCTTGTTTCCCTCCATTTAGAATGTCTAGACCAACCTCCCAAAGAGGAAGTATGAGTGAGAATTTCTTTATTAAGGTAACTAGAACTTGAGTGTATTTTGGCATACTTGAAAGATGTGAGGAATCATTCAGCAGAAAAAATATATTCTTTTCCCATGAGACTCAGGCAGAGTCACACAGGAAAAAAGGATTCGAACCTGGAGAGTTGGGCACAGTCAGCCCTCTGGCAATGAACAAGAAATATGTTTTCAGACATCAAGTTCTGAAAGAGAAGCACTGATAGCCTCTTCATGAAATGGGAAAGATTTCAATATCATTTGGGAAACACTGAAAATAATAGAGCCTTTCTTGAGAAAAGAGAATTGTCTCTAGCATTCTTGAGAAGGGATAGCAAAAAAATCCATCATGTGCACATAGTGACAGTCCCAGAAAGTCTGTTGAACAGGAATTTTCCACAGTGACTTGGGTAGATGTCATAGGTTCTAGAAGCCGCTGGGCTGGTTGAGAAACTTCTAGACATTCTTGCTAGAACATTGTTGGTGTTCCCAGGATTACTTGTTCAGATATTAATGTTCCCAGAGCACCTTCATTAGGTTTCAAAAGCCCCAGAGAATGTGGCACAGATGGCTAAAATTCTACAGAACCTGTAACAAAATCTGAAGTCATAAAAGTAGATTGGGTAGATGGCAGAGGTCCTTCTGACTCTGGACTAAGTGATGAAGAAGGTGGAAATCTGAAGGGATCTTGTGCAAGTGACAAAGGTTCTATAATCTTTCAGGTGATAGGTAGTATTTCTGCAGTGTTTTGCATACATGTCAATGTTTCTAGTGTTCCCAGGCAGATTCAGAAACTTTAAGACCTTCTGGATCAGATGTTGACTTTCTTAAAGCCTCTTTTTCCACTCAGGGTCCTGGGGGCTCTTGAGATAACACAAATGTTTCTGGAGGCCCTTGGTCAGATGTCAATGTCCCTAGAACACAATGGGCATACAGGAAAGGTTTCAATGTCAATAAGTCAGGGTGTGACACTCTCAAATCGAATTGGACAGATGGAGAAGATCCTAGGCTCACTATGGAAGATGGTGATAATTTTTAATATCCTTGTGAAGCATTGGTTATTCCTGGTTTTTATGTGTACAGATATAACATTCCAGATTCTCCTGTAAAGACAGGCAAGGGCCTCCAGGTTCTTCAACAGATATCATATGTTCAGGATTTACTTGAACACATAGAGACATTGTCAAAAGCCCTAGGGAAGGTGATACAGATCCTAGTGTTTCTTGTCCAGATAAAGAAATTATCATAGGACATTTGGAAGAATGGATAGATCCTGAAGATTCTGAAGCAGATTGATCTATTTCTTGGACTCACTGAGTGAAATTCAAAGACTCTTTTGGTCTGCAGCATGAAGTTTAAGGTCCTAGAGTACCCTATATACATTTAGAGAGAACAAAATTTCCTTCTACAGAAAGGGAAGAATCTGAAAGACTTAGGAAAGTAAGAAAGGGAATAAGCTGAGCAGATATTATAAGTTCTAGAAGTGAGCCACCAGATATTACACGTCCTGGGGTAGCTGTTGAATTTTTTGCAAACCTGGTGCAGATGGTGAATATACTAGAGGCCCCTGGGGAGATGGCAAAGGCTGTATACACCCTTGTGCAGTTGTTGAAATCATCAGAGATCTTTGATCATATTTCAATGTTCTTTCCATCTTTTGATCAGGGTTGCTATGTCCCTGACATACTTGAGTAGATGTTGAGTCTGATACAGTGAACTGAGTAGAAGTGGACTGTGTTCCTATAAGTTGTATATGTGAAGAAGTACTTGAAAGCCTTTATGGAGATGTAGAATATTGGGCAGAGTTTTGTGTACATGTGGACAGACATACTGTCCTCTGTGAAGATAAACATAGACCCACAGCTTGATGAGCAGAACCTGAAGATGATTGAGTTCCCTGTACTTTGAAAGAAAGACCCAGAGGACTATAAGAAACTTCAGAACATTGTGATGTAATCATTATTGCCTGGGCTGAGATGGAAAGTTTCCAAAGCTGGTAGGATGATTGCAAGTGTGCTCAATACCCTTCACTGAATCCAGATGTTTCTGCACCTCCTGATGATGAATATGAATGTAGAAGATGAATGTCTACCAGGTTCTAGAGGTTATGGGACAATGTCTCTAGAGTCTCTGGTGCAGGTTGAAAATATGCCACATTCTCCCCTACAAAAGGCAAATGGCCCGAAGTATTCTGTGTTTCTTCAGGCAAAGATCCCTCTGTTGTCCTGGAAATTTTCTTGTGCTTTTGAGAAGATAGCATAGCTCGTAGATCTCCTGGAGAAAGTCCAGGAGTCTGTGGGAAACATGGTGAGTATTGTACAATATGTTGAGTAGATGGGGAATATGTAAGAGAACTCTGAGAAAAGTTGCAGGATTCAAAGACATTAGGATAGATGATACAGTGTTTATAGTTCTTGTTTGGATGTGGACACTTTCAGAGACCCTTGGGCAGATAGGGAAGTTCCCCGAACTATTTGTGCAGATGACAAAAATCTTACAGTTTTTTTCAGCAGATAAAGAATTCTCAGATGCACTTGAGCACATGGAAATGTTGCATGTTGCTGCTTGACACTTTAATTTTATCCTAGAGTCCCTGAGCTAGGAAGCACAGCTCCTTCAGGTCCCCGGGCAGCTATGTGGTTTCCCAAAGTTTTTTCTCCATAAAGGGAAGCTTTTGCAGTCTCCTGAGTAAATGGTGAAGGTAAGGAAGTAATTTGTGCAGAGGTGTATAGCTCAAGAGCTGCTTGTGAATATAGGGAATTCGACACAGCTCTTGTCAAAGATGCTGAAGGGGTTGGACTTGCTTGTGTTTGTGAGGAATGGACCAAAGGCTTTGGGATATGTGACAAAGTTTCTGTAGTCCTTGGAACACATGGAGACATTCCCAAAGAAACTGAGACAGAAGAGAAATCATTATGAGTACAGTGGGCAGACTCAGGTGTTCCAATAATCTTTTGGGAAGATGATGACTGCTGGAGAGATTCTTGAGTATATGGTGACAGGCCCAAGGTTGCCTGAGCAAATATGCAAAGCTTGGTAGACAGCCAATGTGCTAGTTTACTTGACACTTGTAAAGAAAATTTTCCAGATTTTTGATCATTTAGCAAATGTTCTGTAGGCTCTGAGGGAGATGGCAAAGTGCCTGTAGTCACTTGAAGAGATGGTGAGGAATTCTGAGATTCTACCATGGTGCCCTAGCTTCTTTTGGAAAGATGTTGAATTCTCTGGAAACTCTGAGGTAGATGTCAAAGAAACCACAGTCCCTGAGACAGACATAAAATTTTCTAGAGCCACTTGCTTACTTCTCAGATTTGTTAGAGTCCCTGGTGTTGTTTGGGGAGGTTTCTAAGCACATGGTACAGATGATGAAGTTTCCACACTCCCTTGGGAAGATAACAATTGTTTTTAGTTCTCATAGTAGAACAAGAAGATCCTTGTTTAGATGGCAAAATTTCTAGAGTCCAAGTTTCAGATTTGGGCCATCCCATAGCCCCTCTAGAAGACAGAAAATGTTTTTTCAGCCCCTTGATTAGTTGGCAATATTTGAGCCTTCCTATAGGCTTGTCTAGTAGATCTTAAGCTTCGTTCTTACATGGTGAAGACCCTCAAGTACCTTGAGTTTATATAGCCTGTCCCAAGTAGTCAATTTTGATTGCTGTTTTGTCTTTATTGTTGGTCAGATACCAAAGGCCCAAGTGACCCTTGTGTAGAAGGATTTTTAGATGCTATAGAACTCACAGAAGCTTTCTCACACATTTGAGATAATGACACACACTCTAGACATTTTTTTATTTGTACAATATCTCTTAGACCCTTGGAAATATAGAAAATGTTGTGTACTTCTGAATTCTATTTTGCAGTGTTAAAAATAACTTTGAACATGGAAAACATATTTTGGAGCTTTTGGTAGAGATGAAGAAATTCACTGAAGCCCTGGAGCAGATGTGAAAATACTGAAGCATTTTTGGTAGACAGAGAAAGCCAGAGACTTTTGGGAAAATGTTGATTGTCCAGCATGCCCCTGGGTAGATTGGTCGCTTACCACACTTCTTTGGTCATTTGTGGAACATTCCAAGGATTTTGAGACAGATATAAATGATGTGGGACAGACCTGAGGAGTAGATGTAGCTTCTGATGATTTTTTGGCAGCAATAGACTACGCAAGCCCCCATTTTGCAGAATGCAGGAGGTTGAAACTATCTTCATCAGACAGGAAAATTTAAGCCTCCTTTCTCAGAAGAATCAATGTTAACTTGTTTTTTTCCTCTGGAAGCTGGTTGCCTGGGACCACTTTGGTAGAAAGAGAATGCCTACAATTCTTCCCAGAGAAGGTATGTAAAAGAAAACTTTTGGATAGATGCAGATAATTATAAAGCACCATGGTCAGATATGGTAGATCCTAAGGCATTTTGTTGAGATGAAGAAATTCTTAATATGTTTTGTGTACCTGTGCAAGAATTGACTGTAACTTCAAACTGAGGGGAAAATACTAGAGCTACCTGTGTAGATGTGGTCTCTCTTGGAGCATTATGGACACATGAGAGAGGTCTAAGTGCCTAATGGGCAGACATGGATGTTTCAAGACCTCCTTCTTGTGTACTTGTGGAAGTTGGAAGGGAACTTTTGTTAGCTGGAAAAGGGCATAAAATCTTTTGTGTAGAAAGTCATGTTTCATAGCCAACTTGATGGGCAAAACAGAATCCATGGATTCTTTGGAAGATAAGGCAAAATCCATAGCCTTGTGAGTATTAGGAATATGTTCTGGACACCCTTGTGTGCATGAAGAAGAACCAACTGTCCTCTATGCAGATTGGAAAGAGTCTATACTATCTTGTGTAGATGGAGAATATAGCTGATACTCTTGAAAAAATAGGGAATTTCCTTGCCCCTTCTCAAATGTTTGGGGAGATCCTATGGATACTTGTGCACAGGCAGAATTTAATGTATCTCCTTCTTTAGATCTAGAAGAGGCTACAGAATCTTGTGTATGAATATCATGTTCCATAGGCCCTTATTCACATGGAAATGGATTCATAGCCTTTTCTAAAGATGAAATATGTCTTAGAACATCTGTTGTAGATGTGCAACATCCAAGAGCCATTTCAAAAATGGGATAGTGTCTAGAACATTTTTTGTATATGTATTCTGTCTAACAGACCCTTTCTGAGTTAGGGTAGTACTTGAAGAACTTGGTACAGGTTTGGGAAATCTTAGCTTCTCTGATGTATTTGTTGTAAATTTAGGAGCCTCGCCTATCAAAGCTGAATGCTTTAGAGTCTCCTGGGTAGGCAGGGAATGTTGTATCTTCTGAGCACACTGTACAAGTATGGAGCTTGCATGGCTCACGGACATGGTTTTGGTACAACCTTGGCTCTTTTGGTACTGATGAAAATCAGGAGGGCCCTTTTGGATGGTAGGGGACATTTGAATAATTCTCTGTCAGATTAGAATATTTTGAAGACTGGTTGTTTAGAAGGAGGATCTTTCAGTGTTGTTTTGCTAGAATGGAAATTTTCAGGGGCCCTTTTCATAGAAGGAAAAAATTACTTTTTTTCTGTGGGAGAGCAGGTTTGTCTTTGACCATCTTCTCTAGAGGGGGTCAATCCTAGTGACCCCTGACAGATTGTGAATGCCCCAGGACCCCTGGTAAAAATGGTGAATGTACTAGATAAGTTTGTGTGTGTGCAGAAGGCACAATAATAATTTGGGTAGATTCACAGGTTTCTCCCACATCTTGTGTATGTGTGGAACACTCAAGAACCTCATCTGGAAATGGAAAGCGTCCTTGAGCTCCTGATGTACTTGTAGAAAATTTTGTTCTTTCTTGGGGATGTGTCAGTATTGTGAGGCTCACTTCTGGAACTACAATTGCATTTAATCCTCTTTGGAATGTAAGAGATGATCTAAGCCCAGTTTTTAATGATGAAGGACTTTGATATTCTTCCTGATCTGATGGGCAAGGTCTGAAATCACCTTGGTCAGCAAGCTCAGGTATCAAGCTCACTGTACTGAAAGCAGATTACATAGGGAACTTTGTGGGAGTTGGAAATACCTTTGGTTGTCTTTGTGAGAAGACTTATCTATCTGCCCTGGTTTGGCAGCTGTCAAATGTGTTAAACTCTCTTGGGACCAGTGGTCCGACTTAATCTATTTGAGAATTGTTAAAGGAGCATCATAATTGGAAAGTGAAAGGTGTGCTGAGAAGATTGTGCTCTCCCATCCTGCTTGCACCAGGATAGCACCCTCTAATGGGAGGCCATCTGTGTTGTAGGAATGTTTGTTGGAGCCTTGTTAACTGAATAAGAAAGGCTGATTTAGAACCATGCACCTCAGAAACTTTGGGGGCTAAACAATCACTTGGGCATTGTGCTATAGAAGAACAAGTGATAAAATTTGAATACAGTGTATGGAGTACATGGAATGATATTACAGATATTATTCTGTATTTTAAACATGACTTATCCTAGATAAATATATGACAACTGTGAGTCATCCTGGATGCTGAAAGGCATCTTTAAATGACTAAAAATGCCCACTACAATATAATTATTGTACAATTAATATTTTAATTATTGTTTGGAGAATAAGAAAAAAACAATAGTCTCCATATGGTACAGTTGCCAGTTGCTTTCCAAATACTCTCATCTGTGTGTGACTAAGTGCATCAGTTGAGAACACAGATGCTGTTGTACTTGTGAGTATACCACATATGGACTTAAAAAATTTCTTTTCCTCTCACAGTTTACATGTTGAGTCTCTATATCATTTATATATTCGGGTTGCTTTTGAAAGATCATATAATTCTCCTGAAGGCACAATAGGCTAATGGCTCATATCAGTGGCTCTGCATGGGCCATTCACTTTCATTCCAATGGCACAGCTGGAACATAGTTGCACAGAATGATTTTTGAAACACTTAGTCAAGTTGATTCTTTCAAATGTCAGGCTGTGGAGCTGTTAATACACTGAGAAAGTGTAAAATTGAGGATATATATGAAGACACCATTTTACTAACCGAAACTTGATTTGGTTGTTACACATCCTGCCAGTGTTTTGTGCAGTTTTTTGATCTTGCTGGTTGAACGGCATTTGTTTGCTTGTTTGTTTGTTTGTGTACTTTGTTTTATTTTGGGAATGATTTCTGTTTCCGTTTGGCTACACAGCCAATAAGCCTGGCATCATTCAGACTCACAGGGGCACTTTACTTTCATCTAATTATTTCCCTGTAACATTACCTTAGTGCTTTGCTGCATTGTTTCTTTTTGGAATTTCAAAATTCTTAATTACCCACTTTCTTTTTTGGACCCAAATATATTCCAATAATTCTAATTTTAGAGGCATCTGCTCCCAGGTAATCCTTTCTTTTCCTACAACTTTGGGTAAATTCTGTTCTTGACTAATTCTGTATTCACAGTGGTTATCCCCGTACTAGTACAAGTCATAACTTCTATCTCGCTGAAATAAACTTCCTGTTGTTATTTAAAGGCTCCCAGAGATGGTGTATTCTTGTTTTCAGAACTCTCTGACAAGAAAAATGCCAGGAAGTCACCTGGGTGATCATCTATACAGATCCCGTACTGGAAAGAAAAGAAATCCAGAGGCTTACTGAATATCTGAACCAGACTTTGTTTAACTGACTTCCAGTCTCAGGCTTCTCCCATCCTAAATTAATAAAGTTACTAATGTGGTTGTTGACAAGGCTTGGTCTTCTCTGTCTTTCCAGTGCATCCAGTTGTTTATTCATGCAAAGGAATGAACTTGGTAATCAACAAGACAACAGTGAAAAATTCTTTTAAAAACATGCAATATAATAAAAAAAGCATACGTATGTGAGTATGTATATGAATAAAAGCATATGCATGAATGTGCTGTAGTGAATCTGATTTCATTGTAGTCTGATAAAAAAAATGAATAACTTTGAAAAGCTTGAGAAAATAATATTAATCACTGAAGTAAATGCTACAATATATACTATTTAGTTGTTTTAGTTTTTAAATTTACTATGAAAAAAGTTATTTAATCTGAACAACTTTATAATGTTGGTATTAATGACATTATTTAGGAAATATTCACAAGTGTTGAAAATAATTCACAGAAATCTTAGCCAATCGTAAATCAAGTAATGTCATACATGTACATATAACTCTTACTCAGTTTACACTGATAGATTATGTGAAGTAAACATAGTCACTATGACTGAAATTGATAAACCCATTTAGTGTTGACATTAGAATTGCCAAGTTAATTCTCAAAAGGTATATATTATCTGAATTGATACTAATAATTTTCTGTCCATTAACCCTGCAGCAAGTTCTTCATGCCTAGCAGGATTATTCTGGTTTGTAAAATCAGTCTCTTCAGAGACTGTAAAAGACCTACTGGAAATTCAGATAAGCCAACCAAAATTCTGATACTTAATAGCATGGGGATAAGGACTGTGAATACATAAATAGTCAAGAACAGAATTTACCACAGTTTGAAGAAAAATAATGGATTTCCTGGAAGCAGATAGATGCGTTTAAATGAAAATTATTTGCATATATTGGTATTAAAAAAGAAAGTGAATGTTTAACATTTGGAAAATACAAGGAGAAAAAATGTTGCACAGCACTAAAGGAATTGCACAGTATTTTAATTAGATAATAGATAAGTGCTTATGTGCTTCTAAACTACACAAGGCTTATTGGCTGTGTAGCCAGAGGAAACAGAAATTATTCACAAAATAAATCAAATAAAGCAGAGAAACAAACAAAGCCCTTTCAACCAACAAGATCAAAATTCTGCTTAAATATACTGACAAGGTGTGTGAATACCAAATCAAGTTTCTCTGTCAGTAAAACGGTATCTTCATACATATCTTCAAGTTTACACATGCTCTCTGTACCAACTGCTGTACAAACATGACCTTTCTTTTTTTTCTTTTTTTTTATTAGTTATTTTATTTACACTTCAGATGGCATCCCATTTCCCCTTCACCCCCCTTAGGAAACCTCTATCCCATGCCCCCTTTTCCTTTTTGCATTTATACATTTTTTAAAAATAATGTTAATCATAGGCTTTATAAGTTTGGAGTTGTTCAATCAGAGGTATAACCCACTGACCAACCTAGGTATAACAACTATCTTTGACTGGTGGAGATACTTGAACCTCTGCCTCCCTGTCTCCCCCCTCTTTCTCTCTTTCTTCATCTAGCTTCTCCTCTCTTTCTTCTTCTCCTCTTCTTACTCCTTTTCTTCCTCTCAGTACTCCTCCTACCTTAGCTCCTCCTACACATCACCCTTCCTGTTAAAATGAAACTTTTCTCTCAAAATACAATTAGAACATAATTATGCCAATTTGTACCAGTGAGGTACAGGATAGTCCTAATACCCAGTCCATTCTTTTGTTGACTAACCAGCTCCTCTGTCATCTATTCTAACTAAAACATGTAGTTCTGAACCTGGCTTTAGGATGAATGTCAGCTGACAACCATCCACACAAGTCTTCTCTCTTAAGGTCAATAGCTATATGTTTTCAACCCCATCAGAAATCCAGAATGACTGAGTTAACTATATTTGTGGGAAGTACAAATCATAGTTTCTAAAACTTAGCCAATTTATAGAGACCTCTGAACACCTGGACACCCAATCTACTTCAAATAGTTGGAGCATCTGTTCTTCTGCCTTCTGGCCCAGGATCATCTGACAGACCTTAGTGATGCAGAATTATTAAGGGCTGATTACTCTGTCTAGGCAGATATAATCAGTTGACTATTCTGCAAGTGTGTCCTTTTCTGGACAGTAATTTGTCTGTAGAAGGAAAGTGGCAATTCTTGCCTAGTGGCTGTCTCACCACAACTGGAGTAACTCCAAGGATGCTCAATTTCTTCTTAGAATTTAACATAGGAAGCTGTCCGGAGCAGACAGGTCTCTAATGAAAATGAACATTAATACTGAAATGTTTGTCATGTCAATTCTAAGGATTTGATGTTTTGAAAACCAGCTATCCATGTAAGGTAATCTGGACTGTTGCCTGTTAACTCCACTCAGCTATTTCTAAATAAAACATAGAGAACACCCTTATAATAAACTCCAAGCCATGAGTTTGCTATAGTCCCTTAACTCACAGGCTGACCATCTCAAATCAGTTAAAAAAGTTAAAGAAGGACTGGGTCTAAGCTTTGTATTCCTAAATGTGTTATACTGGTACAATGCCTATGGGAGTAATAATATTCATCTCACTCTTATATCACTAAGAAGCTCATGCCAATGAAAACCTTAAAATTTGTAAACAAAGTAAATTAGTGCCATTTAAGAATTTATATCTTCATCTTGATATTAATTATACAGATTTCTACTAATAGGTTATGGCTATGCAATAAACCCTAGTTAATCCTCTCTATTCTGACAAAACCACTACTTTTTTCTAGAGAGACAGCCCAACATTTACCACCTTAGTCCCCATGCCCAGGGAATAGGGGCGCTGACTCATCATTAGCTTCTTCAAGCTGATTATGGGCGTTGAGATATTAGAAGAGGAGTGGGGGGGAGAGCAGGTGGACAATCCTCTGATGCTGTGTCTTCGCTGCCTCCAGATGGAATTCCCGGACCTCAGAGGTTTGAGCAGGTCTGCCCAGTTTGCTTGTTGAGTAGATACACCAAGGCTGATCATTCTGCAATATACAATTCTCAAAACAACTTTTAGTATCAAGATATTTTTTTTATAGAGGACTGACATTTTATTAAGAATGTTGGTTCTAACTGCTTTTCTATTTTTTCCCCTCTTTTATTGGATATAATATTTACATTTCAAAGTTTATCCCCTTACCATATTTCCCCCACCACCCAGGAACCCCTTATCCCATCCCCCCTCCTCCTGCCTCTATGAAGGTATTTACCCACTTAATCCCAGCCCCCCTTCCCACCCTCAGATTCCGCCTCCCCTGTGCTCAACCTTCAGAGTACCAATGATCTTGTCTCCCACCTATGCCCTACAAGGCCATCCTCCCCTACATATACAGCTGGAGTCATGTGTCTTTCCATATGTGTTCCTAGGCTGGTGGTTTAGACCCTGGGGAGCTCTGGCTGGTTGGTATTGTTGCTCTCCTCATGGGGCCACCAGCCCTTAAGGTTCCTTCTATTTACTCTCTAACTCCTCCATTGGGAACCTTTGATCAGATTAATGGATAGCTGTGAGTATCTGTCTCTGGGTATGTCCAACTCTGGGGGACCTCTAAGGAGATAGCCTTATCTGGCTGCTGTCAGCTTTCCCATCCTGACATCCCTATCAGCATCTATTTTTGGTGACTGCCCATGGAATGAATACCCAGATGGAATGGTCTCCCTATAACCCTCCCTTCAGATTCTGTCTCACACGTTGTCTCCATATTTGCTCCCTTGGGTATTTAGTTACTCCTTCTAAGAAAGACCTAGGCATCCTTACTTGTTCTTTCTTCTTCATGAGCTTCAGGTCGTCTGGTAGTTGAATCTTTGTTGTTTCAGATTTTTGGGCTAATCTCCATTTATCAGTGAGTAAATACCATGTGTGTTTTTTTGTGATTGGGTTACCTCACTCAGGATGATATTTTCTAGTTCCATCCATTTACCTAAGAATTTCCCAAATTCATTATTTTTAATGGCTGAGTAATATTCCATTGTGTAAATCTACCACATTTTTTGTATCCACTCCTCTGTTGAAGGGCATCTAGGTTCTTTCCAGCTTCTGGCTATTATAAATAAGGCTGCTATGAACATGGTGGAGCATATGTCTTTGTTATTTGTTGGGGCATTTTCTGAGTATATGCCCAGGAGTGGTATAGATGGGTCCTCAGGTAGTGTTATATCCAATTTTCTGAGGAACCGCCAGATTGACTTCCAAAGTGGTTGTACCAGCTTGCAACCCCACCAACAATGCAGGAGTGTTCCTCTTTCTTCACATCCTTGCCAGCATCTACTATCACCTGAGTTTTTTATCTTAGCCATTCTGACTGGTGTGAGGTGGTATCTCAGTGTTGTTTTGATTTGCATTTCCCTGATGACTAAGGATGTTGAACAATATTAAGGTGTTTCTGGGCCATTCCAGTTTCCTCAGTTGAGAATTCTTTGTTTAGCTCTGTACCCCATTTTTAATGGGGTTATTTTGTTGTTTGGTGTCTAATTTCTTGAGTTCTTTGTAAATATCCGATATTAGCCCCCTATCGGATGTAGGATTGGTAATGATCTTTTCCCAATCTGTTGGTTGCCGTTTTGTTATGTTGACAGTGTCCTTTGCCTTACAGAAGCTTTGCAATTTGATGAGGTCCCACTTGTCAATTCTTGATCTTAGAGCATAAGCCATTGGTGTTCTGTTCAGGAACTTTTCCCCTGTGCCTAGGTATTCGAGGGTCTTCCCCAACTTCTCTTCTAATAGTTTCAGTGTATCTGCCTTTATGTGAAGGTCCTTTATCCACTTGGAGTTGAGCTTTGTGCAGAGGGATAAGAATGGATTAATTTGCATTCTTCTACATGTTGACCTCCAGTTGAGCCAGCACCACTTGTTGAAAATGCTGTCCTTTTTCCACTGGATGGATTTAGTTCCCTTGTCAAAGATCAAGTGACCATAGGTGTGCAGGTTCATTTCTGGGTCTTCAATTCTATTCCATTGATCATCCTGTCTGTCTCTGTACCAATACCATGCAGATTTTATCACTACTGCTCTGGAGTACAGTTTGAGGTCAGGAATGGTGATTCCCCCAGAGGTTCTTTTATTGTTGAGAATAGTTCTTGCTATCCTAGGTTTTTTGTTATTCCAAATGAATTTGTAAATTGCTCTTTCTATCACTATGAAGAATTGATTTGGAATTTTGATGGGTATTGCATTGAATCTGTAGATTGCTTTTGGCAGGATAGCCATTTTTACTAAGTTAATCCTGCCAATCCAGGAGCATGGGAGATCTTTCCATCTTCTGAGATCTTCTTCAATTTCTTTCTTCAGAGACTTGAAGTTCTTGTCATACAGATCTTTCACTTGCTTTGTTAGATTCACTCCAAGATAATTTATTTTATTTGTGGCTATTGTGAAGGGTGTCATTTTCCTAATTTCTTTCTCTGCCTGTTTATCCTTTGAATAGAGGAAGGCTACTGATTTGTTTGAGTTGATTTTATATCCAGCCACATTGCTAAAGTTGTTTATCAGGTTTAGGAGTTCTCTCGTGGAAGTTTTAGGTTCACTTAAGTATACTATCATATCATCTGCAAATAGTGAAATTTTGACTTCTTCCTTTCCTATCTGTATCCCTTTGACTTCCTTTTGTTGTCTAATTGCTCTGGCTAAGACTTCCAGTACTATATTGAATAGGTAAGGTGAGAGTGGGCAGCCTTACCTAGTCCCTGATCTTAGTGGGATTGCTTCAAGTTTCTCTCCATTTAGTTTGATGTTGGCTACTGGCTTGCTGTATATTGCTTTTACAATGTTTAGATATGGGCCTTGTATTCCTGATCTTTCCAAGACTTTTAACATGAAGGGAAGTTGAATTTTGTCAAATGCTTTCTCAGCATCTAGTGAGATGACCATGTGGTGTTTTTCTTTGAGTTTATTTATGTAGTGGATTACATTGATGGATTTCTGAATTTTGAACCATCTCTGCATTCCTGGGATAAAGCCTACTTGATCTTGATGGATAATTGCTTTGATGTGTTGTTGGATTCGGTTTGTGAGAATTTTATTGAGTATTTTTGCATCAATATTCATAAGAGAGATTGGTATGTAGTTCTCTTTCTTTGTTGGGTCTTTCTGTGGCTTAGATATGAGTGTAATAGTAGCTTCATAGAATGAATTGGGTAGTGTTCCGTCTGTTTCTATTCGATGGAATAACTTGAAGAGGATTGGTATTAGGTCTTCCTTGAAGGTCTGAAAGAATTCTGCACTGAAACCATCTGGCCCCGGACATTTTTTGGTGGGAAGATTTTTAATGACTGTGTCTATTTCTTTAGGTTTTATGGGACTGTTTAGGTGGTTTATCTGCTCCTCGTTTAACTTTGGTACCTGGTATCTATCTAGAAAACTGTCCATTTCCTCCAGATTTTCCAATTTTGTTGAGTATAGGCCTTTGTAGTAGGATCTGATAATTTTTTTTAATTTCCTCAGTTTCTGTTGTTATGTCTCCCTTTTCAGTTCTGATTTTATTACTTTGAATGCTGTCTCTGCGCCCTTTGGTTAGTCTGGCTAAGGGTTTGTCTATCTTGTTGATTTTCTCAAAGAACCAGCTCCTGGTTTTGTTGATATTTTGTATAGTTCTTTTTGTTTCGACTTGGTTGGTTTCAGCCCTGAGTTTGATTATTTCCTTTTGTGAGAGCATACATATATGAGCATGCACAACCCAATCAGAAATGCCAAAGCTCAGAGGCTGTATTATCCACAAGGACTCCACATTTCTTTCCTGTGGTAGCTTCCCTATGGTTGCTTTTCTGTTTAGCACAAGGAAATTTATTAACTTCACTTAACCTTGGAATTGGTTATATGAATCTATACAGCTTAGACTCTGTGTAAACTTTTTGCATTTGTTTGTCAGAAGTACTTGCTTATATGAACTTGGCCTATAGATATCTGGGAGCTAATACATGCAAAGACATAAGTGTGTTTGCAGAGTACAAGGGGCTATACTGACATTATACATCAGCCTCAGGATATTCAAATGAAAGTTTTATTTCAAATTAATAGATAATGTTAGTAGGTCTATGTAATTTTAGGAAGTATCTTGCAAGAATATTCAGGCAGGTGTTGCTGAGACAGATCCCTCAGCTCAAGTCTGATGGGGATGTTTCATGGCAGACACAGGCTTAACTCTGCTCTTTGGTCTAATTAAGCACATCTCATACAACAGCATAATTACACACACACACACACACACACACACACACACACACACACACACACACACACATATATATATATATATATATATATATATATATATATATATATATATATATCCATATAATCTGAACAAAAATTTGTAATCAGACTTGGGCACCCCAATACATGGTCGTATATTATCCCAAAAGATGATTCCATGGCCTTGTCACCAAGGGACAATTAATAATCAATGCTCATCAACAATCAATACTAATCTTTAAACAATAGTGATCAATAAACAATGATGATCAATAATTGGTGATGATGATGATGGTAACAGGGATAGTAAACATTGCTTACTTCTTTTATCCTCCCTTCTGGTTTTGTTGAAACTCTTGCTACATAGCACTATAACATGCTATGTAGAGCAGGCTTGTTTTAGACTCCTAGACAGCCACCTGCCTCTGCTATCACTGTATTGGATCTAAAGGTATGGGCTGCCACACACAAATGATTTTGCATAAATTTTATCAAAACTTCTGTGTAACTTCACATAGTGGTGTTAACACATTTAGGATTTATTTTAGGGGATAAGTTACATGTGACTCACAGGAGAGAACATATCCTGATTTATTTTGAGAAATTGTTAGTGCCATAATTTTGATGGTACTGAATTTTGGTTTTTTTTTTGTTTTGTTTTGTTTTGTTTTTTTGACACCAGGTTTCTCTGTGTATCCCTGGCTATCCTGGTACTCATTCTGTAGACCAGGCTGGCCTTAATCTCAGAAATTCCTGTGCCTCTGCCTTCCAAATGCTGAGATTAAAAGCATGCACCATTAATTATTGATCATTATTGGATATTGATTACTATAGATTATTAGCCATTGATTTTATTGAATAGATTATCATAATTATTGATCATTATTCCATCACCATCATCCTCCTGCCTCTGCCTCCCTAGTGCTGGGATTAAAGGCATGTGTCACCACTGCCTGGCTGTGGTACTGAATTTGATTAATCGCATAAACATCCAAAGAGAGTATCTGGAAGGAAGCATTCTCCCTCACTTTTTCCTCATGGTAGCGGTAAAGGGAGAATCCATGCACTAAGGGCACTACCTGGGTAAGCTTGTCATCTCTCAAAATCTAATTACGGATATGCTCATAGGTGTGTCTCTAAGTTCATTTGAAATCAAGCTGAGTTGATAGTCAAGATGAACCATCCCACTAGCAAATCCTCCCCATTTGATGTCTTTCTACTATATCACTTTAATTAGTATTGATTATTGGTAATTGATTACTATTAGTGATTAGTATTGATTATTGATCATTAATAGTTGTCCCTTAGAATCCATCTAGGATTCTCCTACTGGCTTTAGAATTTCGGCTATCTGCTTGTCATTTAAATTTCTACAAAATGTTACCTATCTCTTTCAGTCTGCCCCCATAACCTCTTTTTTCCTTTATATAGCTGTCTTAGACTTTTCCAAACACCCCTCCTCATTTTTGTTTTCTGAGCCAAGGTTTCTCTGTTTAGCCCTGACTGTCCTGCAATTCAATTTGTAAACCTGGCTGGCCTCAAACTCAGAAATTCACCTGACTCTACTTCCCATGTGCTTAGATTAAAGGCAGGTACCATCAATTACTGATCATTATTGGTTATTGATTAGTATTGATTATTGATTTTTGATTAGTATCAATTACTGATTTGCGTTGACTATTGATCTTTATTCCATCACCATCATCCCCCTGCCTCTGGCTCCCAAATCCTGAAATTAAAGGTGTGTGCCACCACTATCCAGCCCAAACATTCCTTTTAAATTATGGCCTGTGCCTGCAAGTTTTTTTTTTTTTTTCAGATATGTTCTTTAAGTAAAGAAATTAAGTGTCTGGAGAGATGGATCAGCTGTTAAAAGTGCTTGCTACTCTAGCAGAGACCAAAGTACAGTTCCCAAACTCAACCTGTAACTCCAGATCCAGGAGATCCAAATGTCCTCTTCTTTTCAGGCATATGGGGGTGAGAGGTATTTAAAAATTAAAACAACTGTTCTGAAAACAAAATATTTTTCTGATACTATGCATAATTAAACTTAAGTCTTCAAAGGAATGTAGATGAAAAATTGAGTAATGACACTTTTTTTCTCTGCTTTTTGCCATTTAGAGGTAATCTCAATGGAATGCTTTATTCAGTCCTTACATGTACTCTGGAACCACATTGAGGAATTTCACAAGCTTTTTGACATACCCATGATGTCACACCTGTGATGTCAAAACTGTGACGTCACACCCATGATGTCACACCATGATGTAATACCTCAGTGATGAATGACAGCGGTCATTGCAGTCAAAAAAGAATAATAATAACAATAATAATAATAATAATAATAATAATAATAATAATATTAATAATAATAATAATAAATAAATAAATTGAACCCAGATACTTAGCTAATGAAGTACTGATCATGGATATTGTTGGAGGATGCTGAATCAGGATTCACATTTATTAGTTTAGTCATTTATTTATTTATTATTTATGCATTATGGTCTGAAAGTATATAATTGACATGAACTAATTTTTATATATATATATATATATATATATATATATATATATATATAAAAATTGTATATATGTACATAATTTATATACATATACATACATAATTTTTTATTATTGGATAATATATAAAAAATTTGTAATAATATATTAATATCAAAATATATCAACATATAATAATATATAATATATATAATATCTCCTTATATATTTTTGGATATTTTATTCATATCACATTAATATGTGAGAAATCTTTGATCTGAGAATATATAATGGCCATGAATAAATTTTATATATTCTTTTTTAGTATTGGATAATATTATTCATATGTGTAATATAATAATATATTTAAAAATATATAGTACATTAACATATATATTTATATATAACATATTAATATATAATAATAGTATTAAATATTACATAATGTGATATGCTAAATGTAATATATCCTTATATATTAATTGGTGGATATTTTATTTACATTACACTTGCATTTCAATAACAATCTATCTTCAAAAAATGAATAATAGCTATGAAGAAATTATGTATATTTTTTTATTATTGGATAGTTTATTTATATTTCACGTATTGCGCATATATAATAATTAAAATGTAAAGGTGGAAATTTTTCACTATCGTAAGAGAAGCAGAACTTCCTGTGACTGGAACTCTTCTCTCTGTGTCCTGTTATTGATTGTATTGATCATTTTGATCATATTGATTATATTGATTTAACTTTATCTTTCACCATCCTGGGTCACATTAGAGTATTGTGTCCAAGAAACCTAATTTCCAAATGAGAAGAAGACAGGAAGTAAATTCAAGATAGAGAGGAGCTGGGGAAAATCTAGAAACAGTGTGATATAGTATATAATATATAACATTGTAATCTATACGTATTATAGTAGTAAGGAATCTATTTTCAAGAAATTTGAGTGAAAACTGTAATTAATATATATTATATATACTAATTATATGTGTAATAAATCTTATATATATATTTATAATATATAATTATATATAAATAATTTATATATGTATATATTTGTATGTATATTTTATATACTTTATAATGTATACAAAATACATTATACAGAGTAATGTATTATATATGCATATATATGTATTTATGTATATATACATATATACATATATGTATATATATATTTATATGTATATATAATTTTTTTAGGTTGAGGCTATTTTCCTAACCAAAATTTATATGCATGTATTTTGTTTCATCTATCTATCTATCTATCTATCTATCTATCTATCTATCTATCTATCTGAAAATAATTCATGAAACTATAATCAGTTTATATTTTAGGACTAATAAATCTATTATCAATAAACGTGAAATATGTCTTCTTCAGATCTTCCATCTGATGAAAAACAATGTGAAAAGTTAAAAAGATGACCCTTTGTGATATTATGAGTGATGGCAGAAGTTAAAACTAAAAATGATTTAAATGATTTAAAAATTATTAAGAAATAATTTAAAAATTTATTTAGAAGGTAATGGATGGAACTAGAAAATATCATCCTGAGTGAGGTAACCCAGTCACAAAAGAACACACATGGTATTTACTCACTGATAAGCGGAGATTAGCCCAAAAAATTTGAAAAAAACAAAGATTCAACTACCAGACGACCTGAAGCTCATGAAGAAGAAAGAACAAGTGAGGATGCCTAGGTCTTTCTTAGGAGGAGTAACTAAATAACCAAGGGAGCAAATATGGAGACAAAGTGTGGGTCAGAATCTGAAGGGGGGGGGGTTGTAGGGAGACCATTGCGTCTGGGTATTCATTCCATAGGCAGTCACCAAAAATAGATGCTGTTAGGGATGTCAGGATGGGAAAGCTGACAGCAGCTGGATAAGGCTGTCTCCTTAGAGGTCTCTCAGAGTCGGACATACCAAGAGACAGATACCCACAGCTATCCATTAATCTGATCAAAGTTCCCAATGGAGGAGTTAGAGAGTAAATTGAAGGAACCGTGAACCATAAGGGCTGGTGGCCCCATGAGGAAAGCAACAATACCAACCAGCCAGAGCTCCCCAGGGTCTAAACCACCAGCCTAGGAGCATATAGGGAGAGACACATGACTCCAGCTGTATATGTAGGGGAGGATGGCCCTGTTGGGCATAGGTGGGAGACAAGATAATTAGTACCCTGAAGGCTGAACACTGAGGGGGGGATCTGAGGGTGGGGAGGGAGGCTGGGGGTAGGTGGGTAAACACCTTCAGAGAGGCAGGAGGAGGGGGGGATGGGATAAGGGGTTCCTGGGTGGTGGGGGAAATATGGTAAGGGGATAAACTTTGAAATGTAAATATTATATCCAATAAAAGAGGGGAATAATAGAAAAGCGGTTAGAACCAACATTCTTAATAAAATGTCAGCCCTCATCTAAAAAAAAAATATCTTGATACTAAAATTTGTTTTGAGAATTGTATATTGCAGAATGATCAGCCTTGGTGTATCTACTCAACAAGTAAGCGGGGCAGAGCTGCTCAAACCTCTGAGGTCCGGGAATTCCTTCTGGAGGCAGCGAAGACACAGCATCAGAGGATTGTCAATTTGCTCTCCCCCCACTCCTCTTCTAATATCTCAATGCCCATAATCAGCTTGAAGAAGCTAATGATGAGTCAGCGCCCCTATTCCCTGGGCATGGGGACTAAGGTGGTAAATGTTGGGCTGTCTCTCTAGGGAAAACTAGTGGTTTTGTCAGAATAGAGAGGATTAGCTAGGGTTTATTGCATAGCCATAACCTATTAGTAGAAATTTGTATAATTAATATCAAGATGAAGATATAAATTCTTAAATGGCACCAATTTACTTTGTTTACAAATTTTAAGGTTTTCATTGGCATGAGCTTCTTAGTGATATAAGAGTGAGATGAATATTGTTACTCTCATAGGCATTGTACCAGTATAACACATTTAGGATTACAAAGCTTAGACCCAGTCCTTCTTTAACTTTTTTAACTGATTTGAGATGATCAGCCTGTGAGTTAAGGGACTATAGCAAACTCATGGCTTGGAGTTTATTATAAGGGTGTTCTCTATGTTTTATTTAGAAATAGCTGAGTGGAGTTAACAGGCAACAGTCCAGATTACCTTACATGGATAGCTGGTTTTCAAAACATCAGAAATCCTTAGAATTGACATGACAAACATTTCAGTATTAATGTTCATTTTGATTAGAGACCTGTCTGCTCTGGACAGCTTCCTATGTTAAATTCTAAGAAGAAATTGAGCATCCTTGGAGTTACTCCAGTTGTGGTGAGACAGCCACTAGGCAAGAATTGCCACTTTCCTTCTACAGACAAATTACTGTCCAGAAAAGGACACACTTGCAGAATAGTCAACTGATTATATCTGCCTAGACAGAGTAATCAGCCCTTAATAATTCTGCAGCACTAAGGTCTGTCAGATGATCCTGGGCCAGAAGGCAGAAGAACAGATGCCCCAACGTTTTGAAGTAGAGCGAGTGTCCAGGTGTTCAGAGGTCTCTATAAATTGGCTAAGTTTTAGAAGCTATGCTTTGTGCTTCCCACAATTATAGCCAACTCAGTCATTCTGGATTTCTGATGGGGTTGAAAACTTATAGCTATTTATCTTGAGAGAAAAGATCTGAGTGGATGGTCGTCAGCTGACATTCATCCTAAAGCCAGGTTCAGGACTAAATGTTTTAGTTAGGAGAGATGACAGAGGTGCTGGTAGGTCAACAAATGGATGGACTGGGTATTAGGACTATCTTGTACCTCACTGGTACAAATTGGCATAATTATGCTCTAATTGTATTTTGAGAGAAAAGTTTCCTTTTAACAGGAAGGGTGATGTGTAGAAGGAGCTAAGGTGGGAGGAGTACTGAGAGGAAGAAAAGGAGTAAGAAGAGGAAAAGAAGAAGGAGAGGAGAAGCTAGGTGATGAAAGAGAGATAGAGGGGGGAGACAGGGAAGCAGATGTTCATGTATCTCCACCAGTCAAAGATAGTAGATATATCTAGGTTGGGTAGTGGGTTACACCTCTGATTGAACAATACCAAACTTATAAAGCCTATGATTAACATTTTTTAAAAAAAATGTATAAATGCAAAAAGGAAAAGGGGGCATGTGATAGGGGTTTAATAAGGGGGGAAATGGGGAAACGGGATGGCATCTGAAGTGTAAATGAAAGATATAATAAAAAAAATTATTAAGAAATAATTTAAAAATTTAATCAGAAGGTAATGTCCTAATTCAAAATTATATCAAATTATTTAAAATTATTTTTAAAAATTCATTTGGAAATAAATGTCATAAATTAAAATAATTAAAATTATATAAAATTATTAAAAATTGTAGAATAATTTATTTAATACCAATTTGAAAATTATCATTGTAAATGTTAATCATTTAAAATACTTTAAATTATTTACAAATTATTTAAAAATTCATTTTGAAATTGATTTCCTAAATTAAAACTATTTAGAATAGTGTAAAAATATTAAAATAATTTTAAATTATTTAATAATTTTTATAATTTTTGTTAACATGATTTAAATCTTATACAAATAATACATTTAGAAATTTATGACCTAAATGAAAATTATTTAAAATTCTTCCAATACTATTTAATAATATTAAATTTATTTTAAAATATTTAAATCTCATACATAAAATACATTTTGAAATTAATGTCCTAAATGAAAATTACTGAAAAATAATGAGAATCATTTCATATTCTCATTTACAATTATTTCAAATTATTTAAAATTGTTTAAAATTAAAGTTGTTTGATATTATTTGAGATTATTTGAAATTAATTAAATATTATTTAAAACCACTTTTAGAAATTAGCATCCTAAATTTGAGTGAAATTGAAAGAATTAATGAATATTCTGATTATAAACTACTTTACATAATGTGTGTATTCCAATGATAGATTATTTTATATCACGGGTGTATTCCAATGTGTGCTTGGAAGAAATACTATTCATGGATGTCATGTTTTATTGATTAGATATCAAAACAATTGATAGAGGATGAGATTCACCTAAAACAAACAGACAAGCATATATGTTGTTTCACATATCTATATACATGAGAAATATTATTTCTTCAGAATATAATATATAATTTATGAAAGTATAATTATTATGTATTATATGAAGAAAAATTCTATTAAACAATTTGAAAAAATACAAAATTAAGATTTACATGGAAAAATGCATTAAAAAACTGAAGATGATTTAAGAAAAATTACAGAAAAATTGAATATTTGCATGGAAATAAATTCTGATAAACGTAAAGGTTTGTATTAAAAATTAGTGATAAAAATTAAGGTACATATAAAAAGTTGTTAAAAACAAAACATTTGTAGAAAATTTTGGTTTATATGAAGTGAGATATAGAAAAATGTATGTAAATATTGAAAGTGTAAATGAATGTAACTATGAATGAAACTGTAAATGAAATGTAAATATTATATCCAATAAAAGAGGGAAAAAAGAAAAGTGGTTAGAACCAACATCCTTACTAAAATATCAGTCCTCTTAAAAAAAACTATCTTGATCCTAAAATTTGTTTTAAGAATTGTATATTGCAGAATGATCAGCCTTCATGTATCTACTCAACAAGCAAGCTGGGCAGACCTGCTCAAGCCTCTGAGGTCCGGGAATTCCACCTGGAGGCAGTGAAGACACAGCATCAGAGGTTTGTCAATTTGCCCTTCCCCCACTCCTCTTCTAATATCTCAATGCCCATCATCAGCTTGAAGAAGCTAATGAAGAGTCAGTGCCCCTATTCCCTGGGCTTGGAGACTAAGGTGTAAATGTTGGGCTGGCTTTCTAGGGAAAAGTAGTGGCTTTGTGGGAATAGAGAGGATTAGCTAGGATTTATTGCATAGCCATAACCTATTAGTAGAAATCTGTACAATTATTATTAAGATGAAGATATAAATTCTTAAATGGCACCAATTTACTTTGATTACAAATTTTAAGATTTTCATTGGTACCAGCTTCTTATTGATATAAAAGTGAGGTTAATATTGTTATTCTCATATGAATTGTACAAGTATAACACATTTAAGAATACAAGGCTTAGACCCAGTCCTTCTTTAACTTTTTAACTGATTTGAGATGGACAGCCTGTGAGTTAAGGGACTATAGCAAATTCATGGCTTGGAGTTTATTGTTAGGGTGTTTCCTATGTTTTATTTAGAGATAGCTGAGTGGAGTTAACAGACAACAGTCCAGATTACCTTACATGAATACTTGGTTTTCAAAACATCAGAAATCCAGAGAATTGATGTGACAAACATTTCTGTATTAATATTCATTTTGATTAGAGACCTGTCTGCTCCTGACAGCTTCCAATATTGAATTCTAAGAAGTAATTGTGCATCTTTGGTGTTATTCCAGTTGTGGTGAGACAGCCACTAGACAAGAATTGCCTCTTCCCATCTACAGACAAATTACTGTCCAGAAAAGGACACACTTGCAGAATAGTCGACTGATTATATCTGCCTAGACAGAGTATTCAGCCCTTAATAATGCTGGAACAATAAGGTCTGTCAGATGATCTTGGGCCAGAAGACAGAAGACCAGATGCTCCAATGTTTTGAAGTAAAGGGAGTGTCCAGGTGTTCAGAGGTCTCTATAAATTGGCTAAGTTTCAGAAGCTATGCTTTGTGTTTCCCACAATTATAGTTAACTCAGTCATTCTGGGTTACAACTTATACCCTCACAGCCAATCCTGGCAATTTACCATAAGAGAAAATATTTGAGTGGATGGTCGTCAGCTGACATTCATCCTAAAGCCAGGCTCAGAACTAAATGTTTTAGTTAGGAGAGATGAGAGAAGTTCTGGTTAGTCAACAAAATGATGGACTGTGTATTATGACTATCTTGTACCTCACTGGTACAAATTGGCATATTTATGCTCTAATTGTATTTTGAGAGAAAAGTTTCTTTTTAACTAGAAGGGTGATATGTAAAAGGTGCTAAGCTGGAAGGAGTACTGAGAGGAAGAGAAGGAGTAAGAAGTGGAGGAGAAGCAGGAGAGCAGAAGCTAGGTGATGAAAGAGAGAAAGGGGTAGACAGGGAGGCAGATGTTCATGTATCCCTACCATTCAAAGATAGTTGACATATCTAGGTTGGGTAGTGGGTTACACCTCTGAACAATACCAAACTTGTAAGCCTATGATTAATATTTTTTAAAAAATATATAAATGCAAAATGGAAAAAGGGGGCATGGGATAGGGGTTTTCTAAGAAGGGGAATGGGAAAAGGGGATGGCATCTGAAGTGTAAATAAAATATCTAATAAAAAATAAAATAAAATAAAATAAAATAAAATGAAAAAAGAAAGTATAAAAATAGTGAATCTGTTCATAGAGAAATCCTAAAAAATTCACAATTGATTGACATAGAAAATTCATTATAAAAGTGAAGACTGTTTAGGAAAAAATAGGGAAAAAGACAATAGTAACATAGAAAAATTTTAATAAAATTGAAGGCATTATTTTTAAAATTAGTGATAACATTAATGTAAATAGAGAAAAAATTGTTGAAAAAATTTAGAACATTTGACGAAAACATTTGGTTAAAATGTATCATATAAATATCATTACACTATATTATATATTCATATTATTTATAACATGTTATATATAATACAATATAAAATAATTATATTAATATGTTGTATTATATTTATTAAGATATTAATTGTGAATATTATATTATATACTATATTATTATATTGATATATTATATTAACTAATATATTACATATTTTAGTATATTGGTATTCCATATTATAATATTAATATGCATTATATTATATATTATAAATTATATATGTTATATCTTATATACTGTGATATTAACAGTTACATCTTCATATCAATAATATATAATAATGGTGCCATGACTCACTAACTGCTCACCTGCTATAGACGTGTATATCTTGTCTTCCTATGTCAATTGTAGAAGACAACCACCTTCCCAGAATCACCACATGATGTCATAACTGTGTTGCCAAACCCATGATGTCACATCTGTGAGGTTGTACCCACATCATACCCATGATGTCACACCATGATGATATACCTGTAATTTCACTCTCATGATGTCATACCCATGATTTCATACCCAAAATGTTATGCCCATGATGTCATACCCATGATCTCATAGCTATGATATCATACCCATGATTTCACCACAGTGATGTCATACCCATGTCAAACCCGTCATACCCGTGATGAAAAACTCATGATGTCATGTAGAAAGCCGCGGTTAGTGGTGATACATTCAGCCATTGCAAGATGGCGCTGACATCCCGCGTCTCCACAAGTAAACAACTGACTGTGCAGGTGCAAAAGGCAAAAAGCGTGCCAAAATCACTGCCCATCCCGGGGCATATTATGGGTAATGAGTGAACAGCCAATCAGAATTGAACAAGTCACTCTAGGGTGTATATAAGCAGTGCCTTTTCCAGTCTTTCTGTCTTTCCGCTTCTGCTTATACAAGAAGTAAATCCTCGCTGTAGTGACCACCTGAACACTGCCTCACGTGTCTTTTTCGTTGGTGAAGGGGACACAGAGTGGCTCAGAACATCATCATGCCCTTAAAGTTACACTTGCATTGTCACACTTGTGATTTCACACTCGAGATGTCACACTTGTGATGTCACACTCATGACCTATGATTTCATACCCATGAAGTCATATCCATGTAATACTCATGGTATCATACACTCAATGAAACATGCATGATGTCACACTGTGACACTCATGATGTCATATACACGATATCATACCCATAATGTAACACCCATGATGTTATGCACATGATGTAACAGAGATTATGTCAGACTCATGATGTCATACCTCAGTGACTCACAAAACATTACCATGATCAAGAAAAATCATCACTGCAGTCAAAAAACAGAATAAAAATAAATAATAGTAGTAATAATAATGAATAAGGTCAACCTCAACCTATACATAAAGAGTATTGATGACGGATATTGATCCTTGATGGCGAAGTCTGAATCAATATTCAGAATTATTCATTTTTACATTTATTTATTTATCATTTCTTATGGTGTTGAGCACAGCTTGGTCTGTGAAGGTTAGGTTCAGTGTAGTGGAAACCATTAAGGTGGTATATGTGACTAGACCATGGCACAAGGTGTAGAACAACTTAATGTGGACAACAGGGAAATTGTTCCTGAGGGTACCTTTCTGTCTTGGTAAAAGGATGAGACAATTGTTTAGTAATAAATTATATAGAGGGTGACAGGATTCATCCTTGTTTGGGGTGGTGGGCATTGCACCTCTGAAAACTCAGAACAGGCCTGCCTGGATATAAAGAGCTGTCTTGCTTGTATCAGAGCAGATGCCTCCAGGAAGCTTGGGAGGGAGGCAGAAGTGGAAAGCAATGCCAGACTTCTCTTCTGGTGGTTGTTAGATAGGTCTACTTACACCAGCTGTGACTTAAGCTCTCGACAGTGCAGGAGAGGACCTCTGGAGACTCTCAGTGCTCAGGAAAGGAAGGCTTGCAGGTGGATAGTGAAAAGCACTTCAGAAATGACCATGGTATTCATTATCTAGTAAATAAAGAGGTGCTTCTGCTCTAGAAAATGTACCTGGACGTGTATACATTGGCAAGCCAAAAAGAGATAGAAGGAGGTAGGTAGGTATTTAGGTAGGTAGAAAAAGATAGATAGATAGATAGATAGATAGATAGATAGATAGATAGATACATACATACATACATACATACATACATACATACATACATAAATACATAGATAGATACATAGATAGATACATAGATAGATACATAGATAGATAGATAGATAGATAGATAGATAGATAGATAGATAGATAGATAGATACATACATACATACATACATAAATACATAGATAGATACATACATAGATAGATAGATAGATAGATAGATAGATAGATAGATGGATATAGAGCTAGATAGAAAGATAGGAGGTATGTAAGTAGGTAGGAAGGTTGGTAGGTAGCTAGATATGTAGTTAGGTAGATAGGTAGAAAAAAGGTAGATGATAGAAAGATTGCCAGTTAAAAAGATAGGTAGATAGATAGATAGATAGATAGATAGATAGATAGATAGATAGATGATAGATAGATCATGCTGTGTTAGTGATCTCTTGGAGAGAAAGTTTGAAGACACCTTGAGTATTTCCAATGTGCACTCTCAGAAGACATTGGTGTGAATAGGTCAAGGAGGAGTTGGTGAGGAATTGTGCTGCATGGATACTGGTGAGACAAATGAGACATGCTCATTGTGCTTTGTACATAGTTGCCTGTCATCTTGAGTCCACTTGAATCCGTTCAGAGAGCTCTGAGTTGCATGTATGCCTAGTCCCTACACAGGTAGGTACGTGGTTGTGTGGTAGGATATAGAAAGAAGGATCCATGGTGAGAGTGACTTGGGGACTTTAGAGGCAGGAAGAAGATCAAAGTGTCCACAGAGTGCTCCATAGCAGTTGGTGAGTGGCTGGGGTGTGATAGAGGTGGGTGGAGGGTTTGAGAGAAGAGAGAGATTCTGAGGGAGTTTGAATTAGCTCATAATGGTTGCCAGGTAACTTGACAGGTGCCCGGGGATGCTTTTTTTGTAGGTGCTTATAATTGGGGGCCCAAGGCCAGAGCTTGGTTTTTAAGGGGGAATGTGGAGATGATATACTCACTTCCTGTTTAGATGTGTCCTTGTCCTCAGCTCATCATGCTAGCTGGAATGCATGTGAGATTTTGAAAGATATCAGCAAGAACCTCTGGGCCTTTGTGGACAACAGATGATGGGATGACTTTGTGAGGCAGCATCTACCAGAACTCATTGATGGATACCTGAGATACAAACCTGTGTGACTAGGTAAGTAGACCAAGGATTTTGTGGGGGCCCTTCTTTTCATCTAGTACCACACTCTGAGAGTGGCTCAATCCAGGGAAACTGGGATCAATCCAGGGAAACTGAAGGCCTCGTGTATGCACAGAGCAGCTCACAGAGTGCCATGTGTCCACTGCAGTTCCTCCTGATCCTATGTGGGATGCCACTGTTGAGACTAATGCCAATGGAGACTGTTGGTTCCCAACTCACGCTTTGGTCTCTGTTCAACT
>NW_023045411.1:0-34076 GCF_011762505.2 Arvicanthis niloticus | reverse complement strand
CCGAGTCCCATTCTGTAGCTGGTGCCGTCGATGTTCCTCTGACTTAGCACCTTGATTGACACTCTAGAATGTTTATTGAATAATTTTTTCATTTTTTGAGATTATACTATAGTTTCATAAATTTCCTCTTTCGCTCCAAGGCCTAGCATGTCCCGTAATCCCCTTAATCTTTCAAATTCATGCTCTTTTTCTCTTCCATAATTGTTGTGTATGTACATTCTAAACATCTATGTATCTATAAAATAAGTATTTTTTTAACCATAGTACTTCCTCTGTCTGAATATAGAGTATGCTTGCGTTAGACTAGTTACTCAGTAACTGTCATAGAGTAGGCACTGAACTCTGAAGATCTGACTTTCACTTTACTCAAGCAACAGGAACTAGGGAGGGATTTGATCAAAATATGAGATTCTTTCAGCACTTACAGTAGCACTGTAAGTTATATGACACCAAGTTTCTTGAAGATCAGCAACACAGTTGAAAGATTCGATAATGGGATACCTGTTATTTGGGGGAGCACTTAATGATGCTTTCGACATGGATGTGATGTTCCCAGTTTTGAAATTAGCATGCTTTGTGAACCAATACTAGAAGATTTCAGAAGTTGTCTGAGCCATAACTGAGAATATACTAATAAGATTTTATGTTTTTTCTAGCATGTTCCACCTTCCCTTCACGGAACCTAATGAAATATCACAATATTTACCAATTAAGGAAGCAGTTTGTGAGAAGTTAATATTTCCAGAAAGAATTGATCCTACCCTGTGGACTCACAAAGTATGGCCTCAGAATAAAATGTGGTACAGCATACTCTCCATGTGGAACCTGACTGATACCTTGGCTATTTGTAGGGATATTTTTATTATGAGAATTAATTTCCTTGCTTATGCGCAGATTTTCTGTAGCCTTAAAGGAAAATAAAAGATTGTTGCAGGCAGGTTCCACTCAACTCCTATTTATACTGTTTTCAAGTTCCTACTCCAGAGTTACACGTGCTCTGGAGCTTAATTTGGATTGTTAACTCATCACAAATTGTGACCTCAACAGTGATGGTATGTGTCTCATGAGAGGGACATAATCTGCATCCATCCTGAAGCATCGTCTTCTACTGTGAAGAGGCTGACTTGTAAATGCCATCACTGAGCCCCGAGCCCGGTGACCTTCATAGGATTCTGACTGCATGCTGATGTGCTACTCTGGCTCTAGGCTGTGGGCTTTCTGGTGTTTATTCGCACTTCTGGAGAGTTGTGACATGTCACCTACGAAATTAATCTTGTATTCATTAGTTGGAGTTTCTGGGCAATGTATTGTGTGTGTTTGTACACACATGTATTTTTTAAATCTTTTCATTTAAATGTATTTGTCTCTGAGTAGTGTTAGATTACTTATTTTGATAATTCATTGTTAAAAATTGTGGAGAATTACAATAAAATAATTGACTTTTTTTCTTTAAAAAAAATTAAAGAGGCGGGCGGTGGGGAGGAGGAGAGTGCTTCTGAAGATTGTATTGGTGTATCCCTGTGAGGAGTACCAAGGTGTGTCCTTGGCCATTTCTAAATATGACATATGCCATTTTATATTTTTTTGTCCAAGTGTCTTTTGTAAGAGGAGAATAAATAAGGAATTATGTATCAATAGTTTGCTATTTATTTCAGCTTTTCTTAGAGCTTAATTGAAGATTGGATTAGGATGTATCTTTCTCATTCATTCATCGTGTTTGAGCCTATTCAATATTGCAGAGACATTTCCCATGCAGATTACAAATGGAAACTGGTAGGTAGTTACGAACATGATACCCTAGTTTGCCTCTAAGTGGTTGTCTCTCTTCTCCCTCTGCTCCTTCATACACAACATCCCATTCAGTTCTAAGTACCGTGTTATCTGATAAGGACTACATAATAAAGAGATAGAATGTGGTTAGTTCTTTTTACTGTGGGTGCTATGTTTGTGGATTCAACCAGTTCCTCTTTGAACTGGTTTCCCTCAGTTTTCCCTCTTTAAAAGGTTTAAGTGCCTTAGGGTGCTGTGGGGAAAGCTGCAATATGTTTTTCATCCCTATTACATCTGACAAAACGTACTTGTCCCTGGAGTTAGGAGTGGAGATTCCCTCTGGACAGGCAAAGAACAATTACTACCAAAGAAGGAATAGAAGCCAAACTTAACTGACTTGGATAAAGGGCTGGAGAGCAGCTTGGACCATAGTCCTATATGCAGAATACTGGAGGACTGCTGCCACCTGGGGTGGGAGGGTGGTTGTGGCATTCTTCACTTGGGACCACTGATTTAAAGTAGAGTTTCTTGGTTATTGCTGAATGAGGTGGGAATGTCACACCTTGTAAACCAGATGCCCTTGTCTACAACAGGCTAGCCAAGGTCAACAGAGAAAGCTTTCCTGTCCCCAAAGTGAGCCTGGGAGCCACTAGGTAAGAAGGAAACCAGTCTATGTTAAAGGAATAACAAGAGTGGATCTATATCTCTTAATGGAGTAGGCATTTGAGGACTCTTAAAGTTGAAGAAGCGGATAAGCATTCCTTTAAAACGTAGGCTGCTGGGAAGCATGTAATTCCAGCTTCTAGTCTGAACTACATGGTGAGACTGAAGAAAGCCAAAGGCTGGAGATGACGCTCTGTGGTTGAGTGTGAATATGCTTAAGGGCATAGGTTCAATTCCCAGCACTGCAGAAACAAAAATAGGCTGTTAGCTGTGGCTTATGGGAACAGTCATACCTATGGGAATACTTAGTAATCATTTTGGTGATGAATGATTTAATGATGAGGGAACCTATTCAGTGGGAGCATTCACTTACATAACAAGGCAAATTTGATCTACTCATTTCTCACAATTGTAAAATGTATTATGGATACAAAACATTGTTCCTGATAATGCTTGTTCTAGAAACTAGAGGTACTCTTCCTTCTTACTGAATTCATTTTTCATTGGCTTGAAATTCTTTGAGAATTTTACACTTCTATACAGTGTGTTTTGATCTTATTTGCTCCCTATTTAATGTCTTCCTGGATCCACTCCTCCCCTACATGGACTTTTCCTTTTTTAACCCACTGAGTCCAATTATTGTTACCTATATACCTATGAGAGTGTGGGCACATCACTGGAGTATGGTTGGCCTACCAGGGCCACACCTTAAACTGACTCCCCAGCTAGGGTGGTGGCTCCGTGAGGCCCTCCCACCTCCATGTTGCACTGGCTTCATCTTGTGCAGGCAGCCACAGCTGCAGTGAGTCAGGAACCCATCTTGGCTAAAAGACATTTTGACCCTTATTCTAACGTGCCTAACATAGCTTCCTTCTGTGATTCATAAAACACCAAGATGCTTGCACATAAGTTAAACATGAGGCTGTTTTGCCTTATAGCTTAGGAGGTTAGATGGTACTTGTGGAAAATCAGCCTATTGTGTGATACCTTTTTGAGAAAACTGTTGAGAGGTGTTTGGATCCACGTGAGTTTTAAGGCTGTGTTAGTCTTAAAACGACAGGGCTCTGTGGTTGTATCATGGACACTGAGTGTCCCAGACCAAATTCCATCTCAACAAATACTCTTCGGCTTGGGTCTCCAACGCAGACTCAGAAAAGCATGAGGAGGTTGGTAATTTGAAAGACAGCAGAGAGGAGGAGAAGTAAGGAAGAAAAACCAAGTATGTGATGAATGGGTAGGTCCCCCGCCAGAGTCTTCTGAGACCCTGGGACACACGCTGCTTCACCAAAGGAGGGAAGGGAGGCTGGGCCGTTTACATTCCTGTTCTATAGCTGGGATGTGACTCTAGAAGGAGGGCTCTACTCTTGTAAATGCTCACTACCTACACAACGTACACATGCTTGCCTGTTAGAGAGGCTGTGTCCTTCCAGGATGTCCACTCAGTGCGGAGGAGACTGGGATAGTTGAGGGAGATTGTGGGTAAGGTGGCTGGGAAACACTGAGGGTTCCTCCAGGGGGAAGTTAGGCATGGCTGCTGTGGCTTCACAGTTCCTCACAGCGCGGCCCCAATGACACGAGAAAGTCCATGGGTTTTTACAGTCTTTAATGTGATGGTGGATGGATCGGATGCACCCCTCCCCCCCCAAACCCGAGGCAGACCTGAGAGGAGAGAGGATGGGGAAGAATGTTTAATTGACTCCACCCTCTGGCCTTCAGATACCCTCATTAGTATGTAAATCTCTCTAGGGCCTGAGGACTGTTCCTCCTGACTGTTGGCCATAGACCTCTCTCTGTGAGAATGCTTGTGGAGGGTTGAAGCTAAATGAAAAGAACCAGGGCCTGGGAGTTGAGGGACCTCCTGCCATCTAATAATGGTCTGGGGTTCCAAGCTTGTTCTCTACCAAGCACACAGCTGCTTCTCACAGCCCACGGCTCCACAGGAGATGAGATGGGCACCAGCAGCCCTGGCTTGTTACAAAGTTTAAAAGTTCCTGTATTGTAAAGCAGTGTCCTTACATTGCTAAATCTGTTGTTACACTTCCCAGGTATGTGCATTTATGAACTTAGTTCATTTTGTCCTGCCCGGCATTCAGGTTCCTCGTGATAAGCAGCAAGGGGTATGACATCTTCAGCAATCTCAGACTCTTCATGAGTCAGAGAGAAAAGGAAAGAGAGAAAGGCACACAGACACACATACTGGACGAAGCAGAAAAGGCTACACTGCTACGTTATTCTTAGTTTTTACATCTCAGGATAATTGACCGTATGTTTTTAAAGTATTTTTACATTCCATAAGTTCATAGTATCTTTAAGCCAATAGTTCATGTCATATAGGTCCATAAGGTTTAAGGAGTTACAGCAGAACTGTTTACATGTCTTTCCATTAAGACTAGTACCTGACTAAACATCTGTTTTCTAGCCCCCACCCCATGAGTTCATTATAAGTTTAAAGCAATAATTTTTGGGGGTGGGGGTGGGGTTCGAACAGGGTTTCTCTGTGTAGCCCTGGCTGTCCTGGAACTCACTCTGTAGACCAGGCTGGCCTCAAACTCAGAAATCCACCTGCCTCTGCCTCCCAAGTGCTGGGATTAAAGGCGTGTGCCACCGCTGCCTGGCTAAAGCATTTATGTCATAAATGATCATATGTACAGTGGCTTGTAATCACAGAACCTTACTCTAACAGTTCCAGGGGACAGAATCTGGGACAGAATCAAGGTATTTAACAGGGCCATGCTCTCTCTGCCAGCTCCTGGGGAGCCCTTCCCTTGCCTCTTGCCTCCTGCAGCTGCTGGTTGGTGTTGGCACTCCTTGGTGTGTGTCTGTATTGCCTCTGTTGTCACCTTGCTATGTCTGTCTCCTCTACCTTCTTATTGCATTTAGCATTGAGCTAAATATGAGACCCACCTCTAGTTCTGGCTACTATCAAAACACTTACATGATCATAATCCTTTTAACATTCACAGCTCCCAGGGACGAAGGCATGAACGTCTTTAGGGGCCACTTTTCAGTTTACTACACTATGAGAGGGCTTACTTATTTAGTGTGTGTGAAGACCCCCATACTCAGGAGACCCTTCCTCAAGTCTCAGGAAATCAGGACCACCCAAAGATCACAAGAAACCATACCTAGATGCAATTAGCAGAGGTTTATTAGGGAAGAAGCCTGGCAGCCAGCGGTCTCACCACGCATTCCCGTAGGAGTGGGGTTTGACCCAAACATCCAGTCCGTGGAGGAGCGTTTTAAAGAGGAAAACCACAAACCAGGGGAGTGGGGCGGGGGTGAGGGGTTGCCAAGGATATATAACATAAGAATAGCGAAACATTCCAGAGAAACCCACCCTGAATGGTTTACCATGTCACTGTGTCCCACCCTGTCACTTACCAACTATTTCAGATTAACTATCTTCACTTCTTCCAGCTATAGCCCCACCTAGGTGGCTTGCACGGTCAGGAATGTGTCTTCCTGCCTTGGGCCTCTCCCACCCATAGGTGGGCCTACTGCCTGAGGCTTGAAGAATGTAATTCATCCAGCAAGTGTCCTGGGGTAGTGAAGGCCTAAAATCTTATTTTCAGTTCCGAGTTCTGGGACCTGCATTTTTCTGCCCAGGTCTAAGGGCAAAGAAATCTACACATATTTTATAAAATGGCCTTTATAATTTTTCACTCTACATGTGTACATGGTGTACTAGTGTGTGAATGTGTGTGGAGGCCAGGGATCAACATTGGGTGTTTACTGCTCTCCAACTTATTTTTTGAGGCAGGGTCTTTCACTGAACTTGGGGCTCATTAATTTGCTACTGCCTCATGCCTCAGGCTGGTGTGCCAAGTACTTTAACAACTGAGTTTTTTTTTTGTTGTTGTTGTTTTGGTTTTTTTTTTTTTAACAAGGTCTCCTGTAATCAGGAACTTCAGGAACTTGCCATCCTCTTGCCTCAGCCTCCTGTGTGCTGGGATTGTCAGCATGCACCACCAGGCCCAGCTACCATGAGATCTTAAGCAGGGCAACAACTCACTCAGTCTGACCATCTTTCAGGACATGGCACAGTCAAGAGAATGCCCTAACACCATGGTCAACCTAATGGAAACAGAGCAGAAAGAATAGTGAGTCTCAGAAGCTCTGTCAGGTGGCCAGCCTAGAAGCTTGTGCCCTGGAGCCTCAGAAATTGTACACCACTCCCTAATGCTTTTCTTTCCTTCCCTTTCCCTCTTTTCCTTCTTTCCTTTCTTCCTTCTTTTTTTTTCTTTCATTAGACAGAGTATCTCTATGTAGCCTTGGCTGGAAGCCTCCATATAGATAGAGAGTTGCCCTGAAACCCAGAGATCTGCCTCTGCCTCTGCCTCTGCCTCTCTGCCTCTGCCTCTGCCTCCTCTGCCTCTCTGCCTCTCTGCCTCCTCTGCCTCCTCTGCCTCCTCTGCCTCTGCCTCTGCCTCCTCTGCCTCCTCTGCCTCCTCTGCCTCCTCTGCCTCCTCTGCCTCCTCTCTGCCTCTCTGCCTCTGCCTCTGCCTCTCCTCTGCCTCTGCCTCTGCCTCTGCCTCTGCCTTCTGCCTCTATTCCTGGCTTCTCTTGAGCTTTTGAACCCCTCTGTGGCGGTTTGAATGCTTGGCCCACAGGAAGTGACACTATTAAGAGGTGTGGCTTTCTTGAAGTGGGTGTGGCCTTGTTGGAGGAAATGTACCACTGTGGGGGTGGGCTTTGAGGGCTTCTCCAATGCTCAGGCTCCGCCCAGTGCAGAAAACAGTCTCCTGGCTGCCTTCTGATCAAGATATAGACCAGGCTGGCTCCTCCAGCACCAAGTCTCCCTGCATGATACCATACTTCCCACCATGATGATAATGGACTGAACCTCTGAACCTGTAAGCCAGGCTCAATTAAATGTTTGCTTTTATAAGAGTTGCCTTGGTCATGGTTTCTCTTCACAGTAATGAAACACTAAGAAGTCTAAGACACCTTCCTTCCTATACACAAACAACATTTTTACTTTAGAGGCCATCACCTGGTTTCCCTTATTGCTGCTGCCCCAACCACATGGCTAGGGTTCGAGGAGTGGACAGGTATCTCTGGCTACATATACCTCCTCCTATGTGTGCTTGGAAATATTTGATTTAGGGGCTTTTTAAAAAAAAATGAATAAAAGCAACAATAGAGTTGATACTGACAGTAAATAGAGTGTTTGGGTTTTGTTATTGTTTGCTTTTAAGTCGGGGTGGGTGAGTAGCGAGTGGGTTAGAAAGAAGCAGCAGAGACCCAGGGGAAGCATCCCTCCTGCAGGCTGGTCTGACCTCTGGACACTGGGATAGGTCATTGTCATCGGCAGTTCTGTTCCTGTGTGCCCGCACCAAAGTTCGATTTTTCCCCACCCCGCCCATATATAAGTGCTAGACCCCTGAGCTACGGGGTCAGTCCTTCTATCCCCTATGTGAGATATGGGGATATGGGCTGGCCCAGAGCTCTGATTTAATAAACCACCTCATATACTTTAAAAAAAAAGTCTTCCCAAGAAAGTGTGTATACCAATACATCCAATTATACAAATTGTCATGTGCTGTGTATTATGTGTTTCTTATGTTGATATTGTTTGTTCTTAACTCATTTCTCTGAAGTGGTTAAAAAAAATCTCATCACAGACTGTCATTTGTAACTTTAATCTACTTTGAGAACAGGAACTGCATATTCCCTTCCCAGCACATAGCTCACTAATGTTTTTCAAGTGAATAATAAGGAATGAATCAGCAGTCGTGGGAACACTGTGGGTAGAAGGTCAGCTTTAAGACAGTTGTGCAGAATTCTCCTAGACTCTTAGGGGACTATTTGAAACAAAGGTACAAGCGGCAAACAGACTCTGGTGTAAACGTTTTCCGTACAGCCCTCAGCAGCCTCTACAGTCAGCCTTAGCACTTCCCCAACTCTCTAGCACAGGGGCAGCTTGGTCTCAGAAATTCCATCCAAGGATCATATGTGCTTCATTCTACCTCTGTGCCAATGATGTCAAGCATAGTGGTGTAAAATGCACAAGTAACTAACTGCATGAGATGAGCAGGTAGGGACAGAGGCTGCCTGAGGGTAGGAGAGGCAGCCTCATCACCCCAGGGAAAGGTGACTGGCTGGAAGGCTTTTCTGGACTAAGAACTGTGTATGTCAGTCCTGTGGCCTGAAAGGCACTTTTCCCTCCTGCTGCAGGCTGCACTCATGCATTTAGAACCTTGTTATTGGGTGGGTGGGTGGCCACATGGTTGTTATCTAATATGGATCCTTCATCATTCTTGAATACAAAAACTGTGCATGAATACATCCACAGAAAGCTTGTTTTCCTTGTTTTGAAACAAGATTCTCCTGTATTTTTGATATCTTGAACAGATTTGTATTTCCTCTGGGATAACTTGGTGTCCTCTGCCTGGGCCACTTAGCTTGAGTCATAGCCCTAAGAATTTCAGGACCTGAAAGGCCATATATCAGCTTTAAGTATTTAAAAATTAAAAGGTAGCTAGCTGTAACACCAACAAACACACATAAAGCTTTTATTTGATCAGAAATTGGCAATATATCAGAGATGGATGAAATTTGATCACTAAAAATTTAGAATATATTATTGTAATGATGAATTTTATTTCAAATAAAACAATTGTTTTTTCATTTTAAAAATTTCCTGGGCAAGAGAAATAGCTCAGCAGTTAAGAGCACTGGCTGCTCTTCCAGAGGTCCTGAGTTCAATTTCCAGCAACCACATGGTGACTTCAACCATCTATAATGGGATCTGATGCCCTCTTCTGGCATGCAGGTGTACATGCAGACAGAGCCCTCATACACAGAAAGTAAATAAGTAAATCTTAAAAAAAAAATTTCCTAACATATTCAAAACTCTCCATGGAAGATAAAGGTAAGAAATGTAACCACATTTATTTATGTATATTTAACACATGCTAATAAATTAAATTACTACACAATAATAATAATAGAGCTGAAAGTTTTTGACTTTTTGGAGCTGCAATTTTGACAGAGATACTTTTTGTAATCCAGTCTGCTGTTCTGTGCTTTAGGATCAGTGTCATGAGCCTTGTGAGTTCTGCCTAAACCTCCATGTAGAGACATTTAAGAACAGTGTCGCACGATCAAATCTCCTTCAACCTTTGTGTGCTTTGTTGTGAGCACTGCACTGATCTGAGAGTACTTCTGGAGCTGTCAGTGTCAGTGCGATGAGAGGACAGGAAAGCACATGCTCAGTGTTTGTCAAGCATCCTGTTCTCCAGATGTTACTTGTGAAGATCTCACATTGGAGAGGACACAGACTGGAACAGGTGTGATAATATCATGCTGTGTGTGGATGAGCTTTAAAAAAAAGTGCTGCCAGCACACAGAGGAAAGAACTGCCCACGTCAGTGTTGTGGTTTGTTTTCTGAGATAGGGTTTCTCTGTGTAACATAGCCCTGGCTGTCCTGACTTGCTTTGTAGACTAGGCTGTGGTGAACTCACAGAGATTCACCTGCTTCTGCCTCATGAGTGCTGGGATTAAGGTGTACACCACCATGCCTGGCAGGTGGTATCTTAGGGTTTTATTGCTGTGAAGAGACACCAGGGGACCAAGGCAGTTCTTACAAAGAAAAACATTTAATTCGGGCTGGCTTAACAGTTTCAGAAATTCAGTCCATTATTGTCATGGCAGGAAGCATGGCAGCCCACAGGCAGACACGGTGCTGGAGCAGGAGCTAAGAGTTTCTACATCTTGATCTAAATATGGTAGGAGAGACTACATACCACATCCGGGCAGAATTTGGAGTAAAGGAGACCCCAGAGCTTCCCCCACAGTGACATACTTCCTCTAACAAGGCCACAACTACTGCAGCAAGGCCACATGTAATAGTACCATTCCCTATGAGTCTGTGGGGGCCATTTCTATCAAACCACCACAGGTGGCTTGGAAAAGGCATCAGAGCTGGGAGAACTAGGACAGCTTCTACTAAATGCTAACCAAATGCCCCTCTACTCCAGACCTGTCTGTCTAGTCATGCTTGCTTCCACAGCCACATTTGGAAGCAGCTGTGCTCACTTTACAGAGGAAAACAGCTGGGGATCAGAAAGGCTAAGGAGCTACTTGCTCAAGGCCACATAAGTGACAAATGACAGAGCTAGAATTTTGATTCCCAGGTCTTTCTGACTCCAGTGGATGGTCTTTGGCAGTGTGCTCTGATGTTTGACTTCTTACACAGATGTGTAAGAACTCACTGGAGAATGTAGCAGGTAAGAGGCATCCCAGAAAAGGCAGCAGCACCTGATCTTAAAGGTCTTATGAATTCTGCAAGTGAAGAAGGACGCTGGAGACTCACAAGATAGTATGTGGATTCTCCCTGAAGCATTACTACTCTCCTTAGATGGAGGAAGGAGGTGGTAAAGTGACCCAGTGTTTTCTAAAGTTCTTCTGTGGTTTCCTTTCCCGTTTTTTTTTTGGAAGCAGGACAGTGATGGGAACTGAACCCATAGCTTTGGCGTATGTTAGGCAAGCATTGTCTCACTGAGCTACAACTCGGTCTCAGTGCTTTTTTCTGAACCAATTTAATCTTAACATAGGCGTTCCAGATATCCCTGGCAACCAGTGTGCACACTGAGCACATTTCTGTCCCTGTCTGGAAGATCCCATGACTTCATCTGGATTCTGCTTCTATAGCCTCAGTAGTGCTGCAGACTGAAGTGAAGCATTTACCAAACACAAAAATATTGGTTCTCCTCATCATTTATGATCTGTTCTCAGACCTTGTCCAAGTCATACTGTAAGACCCCAAAAGGGGACTCTCACCCAAGTCCGGACCTGTACGAACCCAAGGAGACACACGAGAAAACCTTCTTGATGCAATTGCAGAGGAGGTTTAATGACGAGGGCCCTCGGGCCGGAATATATCTCACGCAGGAGATAGGGATTCCGACCCTCTAGCCCCGGAAACTTGGGATATTTATGGGTAGGGGTTGGGGAGAGCGGAGAAAGTTTGGCGCGGTTTACATATGATTGGATATCTCAAACATCCGTTCCCCAAGCCTGGTTTCCATCTAGCCCCCATCCCATTACCCTAATTTACATCTGTATCTTGCTCCTGGGAGAATTCCTTTCAAGTGACTTCCGTTTACCCCAGGTATTTTATTGCCTCTATCTTGGGTCTTTTGTGCCTTTGAAATGTTTATTTAAGCCCTTGGAATGCACCCCAGGGGCAGCTAACACTTGAGTGTAAATTGAAACTCTGAACCTAAGAAACCTATGTAAATTGAAACTCTGAACCTAAGAAACCTAATTTTGAGACCTAAAAATTTCATTTTTACAATTTATTCTTTCATTTCCTCCTTTCTCTCATGGTCAAATTCCAATCTTGGAATTATGAATCATCATCTGGGTGTAAAGAGTGATATTGTTGTCTAAGCATCTAATTATATCTTTGTCATTGAATCTTAAAATTATCTTTTTCTCACCCCCTGGATGGTTTCTAGTATGTACTTTAGGTAAAGTAGCTGTCTCTCCTCTCTCTCTCTCTACATATATATATATATATACATATATATATACACACACACGGATGGGCCTGTTGGCTTTTTTCATCTCGGGGATGTACATATGTAGCTTAAGTCCACTCTTTAAGGCCTGTGTCTGGGACACAGTTTAGATTCAAATGTCTCTTATCTCTGACAATTGGGCAATCTCTATCCTGTGTCTCCAGGATGGGCATATCTCAGGAGTCAAGGCCTGCTGGTCCTTGGCCTTGTAGAACGGCAGGTGATCTTGAGCCTGAGGAGGTTGTTCAGGTGTCTGGCTGTTCTCTCCAGTTGGCATCAGACGCAGGTGTTGGCACGAGTTATGTTCGACAGCATCAGGAATAGTTTTTTAGTAGCCTGAAAAAATCATCTCTCACAGAAGAGGGACATTCTGGGTTTGGAATAGGGACAAGGAAAGGGACACTCTAGCCAGCGCCAGTTCTCAGGGGTAATTTAGTTTTTTAGGGTTCTGTTATTCTCTCTATCTGTCTTAAGCTCTGGAGACAGTATAAACAGTGGAGCTTCTAATTAGTCTCTAATATTTTCTGACAATTTCTGACTTATCTTACAAACAAAGGCAAGGCTATTATCTGATCTAATTATCTCAGATGTTTGAAAACCTCGGGACAACTTTTATTTAGGCTGTTCCCTTTAACTCTTTTTCTTATTTACTCTAAGTCTTCATAAGCCTTTATTGTTGGCATATCCTACACTGTCTTATCATTTCCCTGGCCCAAAACCTGAGGTCTATTATATGTTTTTAAATCTCTTGGCTGCTTGGTTGTACTCTTATCTTAAGAGTCTATCTGTGTATTTAACCTGGTAAATCTTTTGTTTTCTGGGGAGTATAGTTCTCCTTCTTGTGTGCACCATTTATATTTTTTCTAGATAGTATCTGGCAGGATGGCTAGTAATCTGAGTTCTTTCTCTTATTCTGTGTTTTAAGTGAGGGCCATCTCTTAGGGCCCACAACTGGAACAGGCTCTCATATCAGACACTTGATTTGTCCAGTTATTGCCTCAGGCCACTGAATCTCTTCCCTTTTGGTGTCCTGGGCAATGAGTATTCACAGTTGCTGGCTTCATCAGGGTTTTCTCTCTTGGTATATAGTCCTGCAGACATGGGCTATGCAAAAGCATATCTGTTGTCCATGTAGATGTTGGTTTTCTCGTCAGCCGCCACAAGTTCCAAGGTTGCTCTCTGTACCGACGAGGCCAGGGGTGGGGAGTCAGCCCAGATGACATTTGTCCACCACAGTAACACAGTAAAGTTGGCTTGTCTCTGACCAGCATGGAGAAAATTGCTCCCGTCTGTAAAGCAGGTTATCTCGGCTCCTGGCTGAAGTCAGTCTTCTATCCGTTGAATTTTTGTCAGCTAGTTGCAGCCCAGGAAGTGTTGTATCTGGATGTCCATCTTAGGGGGTATCCCCCTCAACCAGACAGGGGATAGGAGCAGCCTAGGATGACCATAAATGAATGGGATACCCAGCCCATCTCTTAGTCCACCATTTTCGGGTAGTTCCATGAATACGTTTTGGACCCATTGGCCTGGAGGAAAGCCCCCATGTCTATTAAAAGTTGGGTGGCCCCATCTATCTCAATAGCCGTCTTCACACAGAGCTGTTATCTTCACCACTTGGGTGGGTGTTTTTCGAGGCCTGGGATGTTCTGGCCCTGGCTTCTATTTGTTAGGGCCCTCTTGGACCCTGAAGCTGGCTCCTTTACTTGTAATGCACACACTGGTCCTTTTTCAAAGAGTTTTATCTCTCTTTGATTGGAGTCCCTTTTTTTTTTTGCTTTCTGTAGAATTCTTTCCTGTCAACCTTTTTCTTTCTTCACCTCTCTCTATTCCTCTCGATTCCTCTCTATTCTTCTGAACTCACAGCACTTATCTCTATTCTTCTTCTCTACTCTTTTCTTCTAGACTTACATTAACCCTTCTCTATTCCTCTTCTTTATTCCTTTCTTTTAAATCTTTTCCCACTTGTTATTATCATCAATAATTTTAATATGTAGTATATTTCTTAAATCTTTCAATGACTTATCCTGTATTCTCTCTAGCCTCTGAAGCCTTGTCTACACTGACAGAATGTCTCTATGAGCTAGTCTAGAAAGACTGTGGGTACACTTATCTGATCTCTGCTTCCTGATCAAACTTAGTGGGGTCTCATGTAACCCTCTCTCTCAAGATCTATCAGCGGATCTGGCGTGGGCCTTTGGGTGTCCCTTACCTTCTGTCACATGAAGGTCTCAGTCACATCTGCTCCAAATTGACCTGCTGCTGACCACAGGCCTGATCAATTGACGGGGTCCCCAATGTCTCCATGTCTGAAGGAACATTCTTTCTCCGGTGTCCCCGCCTGCTCTTTATTTCTGAAGATCAGAACCTGCAAAGGTCTTGTGAAAGCAAGGCTTTTAAAATGAAACTTTTTCTTTTCAAAATATAATTAGAGCATAATTATGTCAATTTTTATCAGTGAAGTATAAGATAGTCTTACTCCCAGTCTATTTTTTTTTTTTTTTTTTTGACTAACTACACCTCTGTCATCTATCTTGACTAAACATTTAGTTCTGAACCTGGCTTTAGGATGAATGTCAGCTGCCGACCATCTATTTAAATCTTTATTTTTTTTCTCAAGGTAAATAGCTATAAGTTTCCAATCCCGTCAGAAATCCAGAATGACTGAGTTAAACTATAATTGTGGGAAGCACAAAGGATAGCTTTTAAAACTTAGTCAATTTATAGAGACCTCTGAACACCTGGAAGAGAGGCTTTTATCTTATTTATTGTTTTTGATCACCTGTAAAGCAGTAAATAGTCTCTTAGAACTCTGTACAGACTAGTGTATCTGTGAGGCTGCATGACTGTTGTTTATATCACACGAGAGACCATAACCTAATTCATTTTGTAAACAGTACCTTGTCCACAAGTGTAATGTGAGCTCACCTCTGAAGCTCTAAGAAAGAAACCAAATCAGAATGAATAGCCTTATCTGTAGCATTTCAACAGCAAGGATTATTAAAGGTGTTGAAGGTTCACACAGTTATTAACAATTTTTAAAAAGGCAACTTGAGTTACATTTGACACTTATTTGAATTTAACTTTTAACAAAATAGAAACTTTGGTAGAAGTGATATACAACAAGAACAACAAAGTAAATATTTTATATCTAACATAAGAGCACAAGTCCTCACCACTTCTTCTTGTCTGAATTTTCACCTTTGAACCAAATCTTAATGGAAGTCTCATATATAATAATGAAATTATCTCAGACAGCAATGGCTAGAAAGTCTATCAAAAATAGAAGCTTACATATATATATTATATATATTATATATATATATATATATATATATATTCTGACTCAGGACAGCCTGTAACTTTTTAGCTGTAACTAAGGAAAAAAGTGCTCTTTATTTTTAAACTAGGAAAACTCACTATCAACTCTCTTATTATAGAAGCTAAAACAACTGTTGGCCCCCTTCTAAGAGCCGCTTATGAAAACAGTCTGTTCTCTTCAAGGTTCTTTCTGTGGTGTCCTTTCTCCTGGCCACAGAGCAGGGCGAATTATCAGTTTTTCTTGTGCAAATTGAGACTGTCTCACAAGTAAGTTTTAAACTAAATTAAGTAAGCAGTTTTAGTAGTTCATCCACATCAAATCAGGCACCTGACACACTCTGTCCTTTCTCCAGAGGAACAGAGCTTTCCTCTTGGCCACAAGCTATGGACAGGACTTGCCTGTCTCATTGTTTCTGCTTTTAAAACTCAGGAAGTTAACACAGTATCAGTCCAAAGAAAGAAAAGGAACGTCAATTGTCAGTCATAGTCCAAGAACATATGTGAAACAAATAACACAGAACGAAGTTTATCAAGAAAAGACAAGGAAAGGACAACACAATAGACTGCCCCTATCACTATATCAGAGGCACAGAATTGTCAACAATCGCAGCGGTGTCTGGACAACCGCATGGCCTGTTGGGAAACGTAGTTCTCAGATGTCGCGCGCACTCACTAAAGCCCTTATCTCTCGCTAGCCGCCCGCCTGTATGTGTTCGCCACCCGCCTCTAGCTTCCCGCTCGTACTTAATTCATCACACAGGAGGCTGGAAACTCATCTCCTGCCTTTCTGCAGCTATATTTTTGTACCGGCGGCTTTATTCCTCTCTGCCGGCAATCATGTTACCTATTTCTAACTCAAGATGTTTTAACCAGCAGATTAACAGCTAACACACAGATGATTTGCCAAGAAAAGACACACACATATAAAAAAAACAACACAAATAGCTCACCCCTCTCACGAGCAGCACTATAAAACACAGATGCTCACCCCTGTCACGGGTGGCACAATACACTTACCACATTTGGTCATGACCCCAGATGGAGAAGGATTCCACGTCTTTCTCCCCAAGTATGAGCGCTCCTGTCTCCTTGTTTCCAAAACAGGCCCGCCCGACCACTCTGACTCCTAACCACCCGGGAAGCGTCCTTCTCGGGCTGCAGCCTGTGGGTATCAACACGTCCTGTCCATCACAATCATTTGGGCCCTCACGGTCCACAATGACAGCTGCGCTCAGTCTCCGTGGGGACCATTCCCCTCACCAAAGAAACCAATATCAAACCACAGAAAAGGACAGCAGCAGAAACCAAAACACAGAGACAAAACAGCAGCGCTGGCACTCAGACAAACTCCACTCATACAGACCTACCTCCAGGGGGCCATCTGAGTCCTGGGGTCGTGCACTTCCCGGTCAGGAACCAAATGTAAGACCCCAAAAGGGGACTCTCACCCAGTCCGGACCTGTACGAACCCAAGGACACACGAGAAACCTTCTGATGCAATTGCAGAGGATGTTTAATGACGAGGGCCCTCGGGCCTGAATATATCTCACAGCAGGAGATAGGGATTCCGACCCTCTAGCCCCCGGAAACTTGGGATATTTATGGGTAGGGGTTGGGGAGAGCGGGAAAGTTTGGCGCGGTTTACATATGATTGGTATATCTCAAACATCCGTCCCAAGCCTGGTTTCCATCATACCCCATCCCAATACCCTAATTTAACATCTGTATCTTGCTCCTGGGAGAATTCCTTTCAGTGAACTTCCGTTTACCAGGTATTTTATTGCCTCTATCTTGGGTCTTTTGTGCCTTTGAAATGTTTATTTAGCCCTTGGAATGCACCCCAGGGGCAGCTAACACTTGAGTGTAAATTGAAACTCTGAACCTAAGAAACCTATGTAAATTGAACACTCTGAACCTAAGAAACCTAATTTTGAGACCTAAAATTTCATTTTTCAATTTATTCTTCAATACCTCCCGAGCCACCATTTCCCCTAGGAATTACGTTGGAATTGATGCTTTTATGAATATACAGTTTTACTTCTACAGCCTGTTGCACACTGATTTGTTGCACTTAGCACTTGTTAGTGATTAACATTTTATAATTATTAATATATAAAATTTATTTATTTATTTATTTATTTATTTATAGATCTGCGGTGTACACACAACCACCAGCGGATTAACTTCAGCATCCATGGGTAAGTCTGGGAAAGGCCTGCGTTCTTCCAGGCCCTGGCACATGGTGGTGCTGGTCGCTGGAAACAAATCCGCGAAGTCGCGGGACGCAGCTAGCTAGCTCTCCTGTTAGGTATCGCCTAGCGGACTTCACGCCAACTCTTCGGGCTCCCCCCCAGGTGACCCCTAGGGCTCGTTCAGGGGGCGTGGCTGGCGCGGGGCATGCCGGGCAGGCAGGTGGGCAGGTGCCTGGGCGGGGCGCGCCGTGGTTGGCAGCGGGCGGAGGGGCGGCGGCTGCGCACCCGGAAGAGCCGTCGGCGGAGCGAACGCCAAAGGCGGCGGACGGGGCCCTGACATGGACAAGCTGAAGAAGGTGCTGAGCGGCCAGGACACCGAGGACCGCAGCGGTCTGTCCGAGGTGAGTGCAACTGGGGAAGTTGGCGTTTCTTGGAAAGCTGTCCTCCTCTCCTCCCGCCCGCGGCGCAGAGCTCTGCTGGGACACAGCCACAGGTGGCAGCGCGGGCTCTTTGTGGAAGGCGTGGCTCTCGAACCCTCCCCAGCGTTCCCTCCGAAGGGCTGGAGGCTCTGAAGCAGGACCTCAGAAATCTGTGGAGTGGGAGTGTGGTGTCCTGGACCCCCGGCCCCGACCCCCCATCCCAGCCCGACCGGCCAGGGATTTGAAGTTGCTCGAGGCCGGCGGCCTTCGTAGAAAGATCCACCGCCGGATCGCGGACTAGTTCAGGTTGTGGGGTGTGAGAACCAGACCTATGCGTACTGCTTTGTAATTGTAAAACTCTGTGAACGCCTAATAACAGGGACCTACCAGGTCTCTGAGTCTCCAAGGTTACTTCCTAGACTACAGATTTCCAGCACGCCCGGAGACTGCCAGTGTGTTTGTTTTATTAGTAGGACTTTGATGGCTCCGCAGCTTGCTCACTAAGGCCCTGTGCTCCAGAGCCACCCAGAATGTCGTATTTTAGGTGCTTTGGAAGTTTGTTTACATTTCCTTTCTTGAAGATAGAATTAGTTTTACTTGATGTTTCCTTAGTCCCGGTTTCCCCTTCTGAGAAAGATGCTGTAGCCCTTTTCCACTTGGAAATTGGAGTTCCTCTTTAATGTTTACTTGTGCTTCTTGTGGTTTCCTCAACATTCTGCTCCCACTTCTGTGGTTGAGTTTGTTCTGAGTTTTGTCTTTGCAACATACAACTGCACCTCAGACGGAGTAAGACATTATTTTGAAGCCACATATGAGTGACCGTGGCTCCAGGACAGATTCAGGTTACTGCAAAATCAGTGTTCTAACATGATAACAGTTTGATAAGTTCTTAGAATAACAAAACAAAGTAATAAATTAAGGTACTTTTCAGACGCATCAATGGAAGCAGTAAGTAGGCAGTTACAGCAGCGTGGAAGAATCTCAGCTGCCCCTCTGAGAGGCTGGCTGATGGCATTCTAAGACCTTGTTAAGTTAATAAATTCCAAGGTGTTTTTTCCTTGTAGTTACAGGTAGGTTAGTCACTATTACATCAGACACAGGTGGGTAAGAAATGACTGCTTCCGTGGGGGCTAAAGGTAGCACAAGATTAGTTGCAATCAGGCTCTGGAGTGCAACTTTCCAACCTCTGCATGATCATTAAAATTCAAATCAGTGATTTTCATGTTTTAATTTAAAAAAAAAAAATTCTGGCTTCATGTGAACTTTCATATGAGATGGAGCTTACAAAAGCCCCAAGACTTAGGTGACCGTCACTGTCATGTAAAGGTAAGCTCTGTGGAGGTAACAACACGCTGTTGTACAATTGGGTCTTAGGGGAGACTGGTGGAGGGAGCGGTGTTGACCATGAGGTGTTGTTCATCTTCTCGAGTGATGTAGTGCCATTTGAAAAATTGCCTAGTCGCCCCTCCCCCCTTCATCCCCTTCTTCCCTAAATGGTGAGTGCCTGTGTTGGATTCAGTGAAGGGCTTTGGATCTCCACTTCAACTCATGGCATATGTTACATCTATTTTTAAAAGATTGTGGCTTCACTCTTGTTTGAAGATATTCTCAGTTTTCTTTTCCTAGTACAATTCCTGTTGATATGTGTCATTGTGTGACCATTTCCAGGTTCTTGAACTCCAGGAAATATTCTGTAGCCAATAGAGTTCTTCTTTGGGGATGTTTTGGCTTGGTAATCACTTACTAGGCCTCACCTCCTTTTAAGTACTCACTCGGGAGTTAACATTTTCCATGGTTTTGAGTCCCGAAAAACTGAAGGGATTCTGTGGTTAAATTCCTGTTTGTGTGGTTAGCTGGATGGAGTCGCTTCAAGTCTTTTCAGTTATATAACCTGTAGAGGTTACCAGCAAAGTTATTCTAATTTAATGCAACTGAAAGAGTGTGAGAACTTCTGTCTTCTGTCCTTTCTAGGTAGCTGTAGTGTTGGCAGGACCCGTACACACAGCCTTATGATCTGAGTCTTCTAATTGACACCCAGTCTTCATAATCACACTTAAGTTCTGGTTTCAGTAGAGTCCTTTCTGAAAGAATAGGCTTTCTGTTGTCTGGAAAGGGGTTCTTGGGACAAAGAAGGTCTGAAGGGTGTCTGATCATACCTCACAGGAATAACACAGCATTCCTTTCTTACTGGTTGCCCAGTCTTACCTCTCTGGGGAAGTCCTTAAGTATAGCTCTTGGCAGTAGTCTGTCTTCCTTCTCCATCCTGGAGTCAAAGAGACCTTTGTGTATGACCGCCAGTCAAACAGCTTGTGAGTACATTCCCTACACATTCTGTCTAGGTACTGTTTTAGCTGTTTTGATTTTTGAAAAAAAAGCTCTGTGCTAGCAGGGTTTCCAGAAACAACAGCTTAGAGATTTTTCCATCAACTGAATTAATTCAAAAAATTGACAAAAAGTACTTTCCTTTCATGGAGTCTACTTAGAAGAAGTGGAACAACAACTTTCTCCTGTTCCATGACAAAACAAACACACATACAGTGGGAAATGTGGTGGTGAGTTATCCCTGTTCCCTACTAAAGAAAGGTAGCATTTGGATGAGCATTTAGACAGGGTCATCTTGAGACATTTGTTGAATCAAGTATTACTCTTGTCTGACAGTAGAAAGCAGACCATACTTTTTGGCAGAAATGCTTTGTCTTGCCAATGATTTTTCTTTTTTCTTTTTGTTTTTTTGTTTTTCCAGACAGGTTTTTCTCTGTATAGCCCTGGCTGTTCTTGAACTTTCTCTGTAGATCAGGCTGGCCTCCAACTCAGAGATCCGTTTGCCTCTGCCTCCTGATGGGATTGTTTGCCACCACCACCTCCACCACCCCTACTGTCCATCTAAAGGGCCACTGCTAGTCTCCTAGTCAGGTTGGGAACCGAACTCTGGTCACCCGCAAGACAGGTGGGGATACTCATCACTATGGTAACAAGGATGATGCTTATCAGTGATTTTAATGTTTTCAAAGGCATGAATCTTACTGTCTTGCTCAGATTCTGGAATGTTTCCAATGCCAAAGCTAGTTCAACTTTGATACTTTACAGTTTATCTCCCAAACAGAAAAAGGTTGGACTTTCTGAGTGTGGGTGTTGATGCTGGTGATGCCCGGCAGTTTACTCACTGCCTTGAGACTCCTCTCTTTATATGGCTTGGTTGTTTCCACCATGCAGGATTGGGAAGACTGGGAGCTGTTTATTTCCTTCTGCTCTTGGTGGGGAATTAATTACATGAGTTAGTCAGAAGAGGTCTAACTTGATTGTCTAGGGCCCTGTCAAGCCTGGGAGCAGCATCCCATGGTTACTTTAGAGCTGAGGGAGTTGAAACAGACTCTTCTAGGTGGACCAGTAGCCTCTGCTTAGAAACACAGGGTTCCACTGTTGGATCCTAACATGGTGGTACATGCCCTCCTTTTTAAATGTATATGTGTGTGGTGTGTGTGTGTGTGTGTGTGTATATATATATATATATATATGACTATAATTAAGTATATGGAATGAATGGCATGAATACACACACACACACACACACACACACACACACACACACAATTTTTTCGTTTCCTCCCCTTCCCTTTTCTCCCTCCAAACCTTTTTGTGTATCTACACTGCTTACCTCCTTTCAGATTCATGGCCTCTTTCTTTCTTTCTTTTGTTGTTCTTGTGCTGCTGTTGTTGTTAGTGGTAGTTGTGTGTGTGTGCAACTTGCTCAGCATGTGTCATGTCACTTGTCCATGTGTAGTTTTCAGCTGATCATTTGCTGTTAGATAACTGGTTGGTGTGCTCGCTGGGGAAGATGTTTCTCCTGCTCCAGCATTCCACAGTCGCCTGTGGTGGTCTAGGGTTGAGGCCTCTTAAGTTTTCCCCTTCCACTTTAGCATGTCTGTGGATGTTTCCTTGTTCGGGTCATGTTTAGGCAGCCTTGTTAGACTAAAAGGGTGTAGCTCCTGACATTTCTAGAAGACACAATCTTATGTCTTCTACCTACCTGCTCCCCTGGCTCTTAAAAGTTTTTCTGCCCCTTCCACAATGACCCCTGAACCTTAGGTTTCCTTGGCGAGGGGTGAATACTACATTTACCTATGGGATAAGGACAAATGTTTGGAATGTAGTTAGGGATTATGTTGCAGCCCCTTTTTGAGGTGCTAGAGATGGAGCCCAGAGTCTTGCTGCTAGGCAAGTACTGTAACACTGAGCTACACTCCTAGCCCCCCATCCCCAGTGTGCCTTCTCTTCAGGGTCATACTCTGCCAAGTTTCTGCAGATGCTCAGAGGGTGTGTGTGTGTGGGGGGGGGGGCATTGCAAGGTCAGTACCTGTGACTCTATGGAAGTTGGGGGAGGGGGCTCCTTTTTGATAACTTAAATACCTTCTCTTGGGTGGAGGTTAAGCCTTTTTGCACAGTGCCTGTCACATCTGGGGAGCCTCTTCATCATCTCTTCCAGCTTCTGGTTTGACAAGTTGGAAATAGGTCACTTAATCAGGGCCAGTCAGGGCTGAGGGAGTGGTCCTGCTCACCTGCCTTTCTCCATCAGTTGGGTGGCAATGCAGTTGGCTGCTTAACCCTCTTTGTGAGGCTGTGCTGCCCACATAAGGGGAGCTTGGGTGTGTAAATGCTGACCTGGCTCTGCTGATTCCATTTGATCTCTTAGTTGCAGCTTCTAGTGTCCATCTGTGGGCAGTGGACCCTCTTGTATCTTATGGAGACTAGAAAGGCCTCTGGTACAGAGACTTGTCATCTTCGGTATGGGGAAGGGCCACTGAGATCTGCTCCAACTTTTCTATTTTAGTAGAGTTCTCCATGAAATTTTGGCTTTCCTTCAACTTTACCTGGAGCAAGCATTAATCAGACTGAGAACGGTAGAGAATCAAGAAGCATGGGTAGTGATTAATTGGCTGGGGTTTGGCTGGGTGGTTTGGCTGTTGGTAGCACAATGTAAGTAAGACTTAAAAAACAAGGATGCATTCTGGTAAATATGAGGCCCTTCTCCCTCTGAGGTCCTGGAAATGTTGCAGTGACTTCTAGGGTGATAAGAGAGATAAGGGAACATGGACCAGTGTCCAGCCCTCACCCTCATCTTCTCCCATGACCCAGGCCCACCCTTCTAGTTGTAGGCTTGTCCTGCCCCGACTGTTGTAAAGGCTGTGCTAAGGTCAGGCTCCCTGCTTGTGCTTGAAGCAGGAAGTCTCTGCCTAGGGGGATGCCCCACCTGAGGTGCAGTAAACAGAAGTTGCTGGAAGAAGAGTCAGGTCTGGATAGGATTCATAGCTCTGCTAAGAGCTGTATGTGAAGGCTTTGTGTAGCTGTGAGTGTGTAGGATTCCATTTTCCCTTCTTTCATCCTTCCTTTCTTCCCTTCCTCTACCCTCCTCCTTTTGCCCTCCCTCCCCTCTCCTCTGCTTCCCTCCTTCCCTCCCTCTCTCCCTTCCTCCCTTCCTCCCTTAATATTTTTGTCATGTATGTGTGTGTGAGTGCACGGTCAGCACTCATGTGGAGGCCAGGGAGGGAACTCAGATGGACAGGCTTACACTCCAAGCCCTTCTACCCGCTGAGCTATCTCACTAACTCAAAGCACCATTTCTATTGGCCCTTAATACCGTTTCTAAATTAATTGTGTTTTGTTTGTTTGATTTCAGTAAGTGTGCGTGTATGTATATAATTGTCATTTTTGAAAACTGCAGGTTGTGGAGGCGTCATCACTAAGCTGGGGCACCAGAAATAAAAGGCTTCATCGCATGCTTTGCTCTAGGAATCCTGTGCTCACTGCTGGTAAGATTTCCTTCTGTCCTGCTGCCTTTGCCTAGTTTCTCTGTTGTAGCCTTCCCTTTGCCCAGTTGCAGTGTGGCTCTGGTGTGTGTGGAGGGTCACGGCGCTCACTTGCACGTGTCCTCTGCTTCCCTTTAGGGTACTCTTCTGCTGTGGGTGCCCAGGAAGGGACTCGGCCTCTTTGCAGTGTTTTACACACCCTGGGTAACATCACATCATCGGGAGGTAACCTTTTTCTTGTTTCTTTTCTTCAGCCTTGCTGTTTATTAGCTAATAAGTATCCATGGTATTTGAGGGAGGAAGGGAGAAGGGATGTTCCGTGTTTTTAAGGATACGGAAAGAAGGCAGATACTTGGCAGGTATCACATCCATATCTTCTTATTTCAAAAACATCTTATGTCGTAGTTTATCTCTGTGACACCCCTGGGAGAAAGCAGAAACCGTGTCACTGGTGCTTTGTATGAGGGAACTATAGCAGAAAGCATTGGAATAATTTCTCCCAGGTACACGACGTGGCCAGCCCTCCCTGTGCTGCTCTCACTGCCCTCAGAGACTGAGAAGCAGCTGCTGCTTCTGAAAAGGGCTCACCATGTGAGTGGCTGTGAGACTGGCAACTGGTTACCATGTGATGCCACACCACCCTCCTGTGGTGAGGCACATGATGTGTGCTTTCCAGAGGAGGTCACCCATTCAGCCTACTTCAGGTATACAGATAACTGTATTGACCTGGTTCACTCTGATACTTCAACTGCACCTGTATAGACAATGCTGGTCCTGTCTCCGATGGGAAATGCTGGCCTGGCCCTATCAGAATGCACGTCAGGAACCTGACTGGGCATCTTTCCTTTCCCTTTCTTCTTCCCCATGTTTCTATAAATCACTTCAGAGTCCTATGGGGAAGGGGATCCAGAGGAGATGTGGGCTAAGCTCTAGCTTTGTCTTCCTATGTGATCTCAGGTACAGTCACCCGCAGCTCAGGGTTGTTGAGGGGACAGAATGAGTGCTGTATGTAACACCTGGCACTTAGCTGGCTGAAGCTGGCACACCAGCAACTGTAGTGGATGTTATTGAAATTCCTGAACCTGTAGGGCATGCTTTTTGTTTCTAGAGTCCAAGTCTTGGTTTGCTTCTATGGGTAGGTAGTCAGGGAGGCAGAGTAGCACCTCAGAGAGGGTGGTGTGCAGTGTGGACAGAGCTGCTCTGCAGCAGACTCGGGTCGCACTTACGCCCTGCTCTTACATAGTTGGGTGACCTTGGTTATGTAACCACCTGGGCTTTTTCTTCCTCTCTAAATCGAGTGTACTAATTGTCTCTACTTCAGAGGTCCTCGATGGATTAAATGAGGGGCAGGACACAAAAGGCCTGGGAGTCCAGTGCCTGGCAGGAGCTGTTCATGCTAATACTATTCTGTTACCGATGGGAGCTCCTGGGGAGGTGGCTGCTGTGCCTCTTGTGGCTCTGATCCACCCTTAATGGCTTGTGTGTTTGCCTCTTAGTACCATCTTCCTCATGGGGCCAGTGAAGCAGCTGAAGCGTATGTTTGAGCTACACGTCTCATCGCCACAATCCTGGTGCTGGTAAGGACAGACTGCTTTCCACCTAGGCTTTGTAGAGGAGGTCCTGTCCTTTCCTTTCCTGTTTTACCCTAAGAATTAAATATGGCCTCATGCATATTAGGCCAATACTTTACCACTGAGCTACACTCCTTTTAGTTCTTCTGTTTGAGACAGGGCTTCCTAGGTTTTTCAGATGGGCCTTGAAGTTACTGTCTCCCGCCCGTCTCACTCTCTGGAGTGCTGAGATCTCAGGCATGTACTGCCGTGGATGGCTGGAAGGTTTCCTCTCTATTCCAGCAACACAGACTAGAGCTTTCTTTTTTTTTGACCCAGTTATTTGTATAGTTGTCAAAATTTTTCCAGACCCCATTCTCTAGATTCCTAGAATAATTATCAGTATTGTGGGATTTGAACTTGATCAGCATACTTTAAATTAAATTTTACTTTTTGTGCATCTCTCATTCATTCATAGAAGAATGTTCTCCAAGGCCATGACTATATTTATATTTATCTTTATTTATTTTATATATCTTTATTTATTTATCTTTAGTTTATTTTATATAAATAAATGGTTATATTTACCGTTTATTTATGTCCTTTCAGAGTACAGCGCTGGGCACAGAGAATGGTTAGGGCACATTGATTAAGAAAAGGCACTGTAGGTGGCTGGAACACCTATTTTTGTCCCAGCTTTCAGATGTAGATGGCTTAACAAGTGTGTTGTGGAAAAACTGTCTAAGAAGAGGACATAGAGCAGTGTCAGGTGACAGGTAAACTGATAACAGGGCTTCCTGGCTGTGAGGGTGACATCTCAAGTTGACCCTTGTTTCAGACACCTTTTCTCCAGAGGATAGAATTGACAAGGGTTAAGTTGCAGAGGTTTGTGGTCAGCTACCTATGTCTTGAATGAGAAGGTTGGTGGTTGAACAACTTGTCAGGAAAGGTGCTCTTCTTTGCAGACATTTAGGGAAAGCCTGAATGTAGAAGCTCAGCTTCTTTGCTTCAACCTGCATATACGTTGTTATTGTTGAGTTGGATTTTCCCTTCCTGACGTGGTGGTTTGGATGGGTTAAACGTTTTGAACTGTATTACACTATTAATGAATGTTCCCTGTCTCTTTCTAGTTGTGTTTTGCACTTACCTTGTGCTCTGCCTTTTTGGTAAGTGTGAGCTTTAGTCTGCTGTGATCTTTGTAGTTTGTAGCTCTTGTCACACACGTTCCAGTAACTGTGCCATTTTTCTCTAGTGGAATAAGGGACTTGCACTCATCTTCTGTATTTGCAGTCTTTGGCCTTGACGTGGTAAGTGACATCAGTGTCCCTTCCTTGTCCCCAGCCCTGCCTCTGACTCATGGAGGGAAAGGAGGGAGAACCTGTGTGTTGTGGGTGGGAGGGTTAGGAACACCCAGAAGCTCTTGAGTTGAAGAGCTGTCACTAATGCAGCTGGAAGGCAGATGTGAGAAGCCGGCCAGCTGACTTGGCTGACCACCGACAGGTGGCTTTAGTGGTTTTGAGTGGTCACTAGAGGCCACTCATTTGTGGCTGCAGCATTTTTGCTGAGCTCACGGTTAGTTGTGAGATGTACAAATATTACTCAGCTATTCATGTCTGTTAAGTGCCTAGACAATGAAGTATTATAAGAGCTTAGTAAAAAAAGGCAGGAGTCAAACAGACACTACCAGAGAAGGATGCTGGTGAGAAAATCAGTGATCGTGATGGAATGTGTTCTGTAGAAAGACACAGAGGGCATTGTCAGCTGAGCCAGGGGAGCAGGAGCTGGCCAGTGAAAACCCATGCGGATGTGGTGGCAGCATACACGCTGGAGGCCAGTGGCCCTGGGGAAGATTAGGAAATTGGAACTCAAAGGCCAAGTCTAGTTAAAGGGTGACCATAGACATGGCTTTTTAAAAGCCATGAATGGAACTGTAGATTTTTTGGTTACTTAAACCTATGTATAACATCCAAGGGAGATGGGGGTCATAGGGTGGCCTGTATTTAATCTGAGGTATTTCTGTGTTGCTCTGTAAATTTAATCCAGGAGTAATGATGTCTGGCAAAAGAGTTTCTGTATAGTGTGATTATCCTATTTGGGATAAAATGTCTGCTAGGAGACAGAGAAAATGGCCAGGGGGCATTCTAAGTAAACGACTCCTGGCCGCCTCGTTAGTAGAGATGGATCTAGAGTATGGAAACTTGATCCAGTCTTCTTTTTGGAACTTTGAACTTGTGAAGAAATACTCTGTCAAACTGCCTTTCAGAATTGACCATGTTCACAGGTAAATAAGCCTGTGTACTTGCCACGTGGGTGGCGTGCAGAAGTGTGGTGCCTGATTTTAATATGGGGCACTTTTGTTAGTAGGTGTTAGTGTGGGCCCGGCTCGATGGCTTGCGTTTGTACTTGGCTTTCTTCTGGGTGCAGAAACTGGTTTCTACATATACATGGCTCCTTCTCAAAGCCAGTCCCAAGGAGTCTGCATTCTTCTGGGCTCAGGAAAATGGTGATTCCCTTTGAACTGATTATTGCTACACTTATCTGATGTCTAACACACAGGGCAGGTGTCTCTCCCTGCATAGTCTTTCTTACAGGCAGTGTGACTTGGGTTCTAGAAGCATTGTAAGCATTGTGCCAAGGTACATTTTTTTTTTTTTTTTTATTAGTGGGAGTGGGATAGAACACTGATCTCACCTGGCTGAAGTTAAATTCTTTTGAGAACTTACAAAGCATTAGAACACAACTGTTGAGGAATTTATTTTTATTTTCTGCAAATAGAACTCTGCTGCCATATGGGCACCTGGAGTCTGCCTGTCTTAGGTGGTTAAACACAACCACAAGCAAGGCTAAGGTCAGAGGGTTGTAGTTGTATGGGCCCCCTTACTCCCCTCTGTCCACATAGCTACCTCCGGGGCAGACACAGTGTGAGCACACACGTGAGTGCACGCAGCAGATAAATCCCTGGGTACTCTCAGAGCCTCAGGAGCTTTCTGCTGGGGCTTTCCCACTGCCTCCGTTTGATCTTTGGTTTGTTTTTCTTTGTAGGTATAGCCTTTCCTACATCCCATATGCAAGGTAAGACTGTGTTTGGATATAGGGTTTCTTGATTTGTGCACCATGATGTGTTTACATGGGGCTTATAATTTTTTAAAAGATTTATTTATTTTTTAATGTGTACTTTAAATAGATATACTGCATGTATATCTATTTAGCATGGTGTGTGTGCATTTTTGTGGAGGTTAGAAGAGGGGCTTGAATCACCTAGAACTAGAATTAACAGATGGTTATAAGTTGCCATAGAGGTGCTGGGAATTGAGCCTGGGTTCTCTGGAAGAAGCAGCCAGTGCTCTAAGCCACTGGACCATCTCTCCAACTCCTGATATGGTATTTAGTTTGGAGATTTTAGTTTAGTTGCAGAGAATGCATGTTCTTTATCTATCTTTACTAAAATTCTTTGAGCTAGATAGGCACAGTTCATGCATCTGTTTTGTAGATCAGTATAGTAAGGGCCACGAGTCTCCTGATCTTCTTAGTGATCACATTCAGCTAGTGATATGTTGACCAGACTGAGTTCCTGGTGTTTGGGGGCATTCTACTCTGATGGAAAGTACTCAGAGGCACATTAGTGTTCCTTTAATCTGTAGCTTTAGGTGATGATTTGAAAGGTGACCAGTTTAGTGTAACTGAACAAGAGCCATGGGGGTCCCTAGTACTTGCCTATTTTCTTAGAGGGCCTCACTCTGGAAATTTTTGGAAGAATCTAAAGGGAAAGTAGGTACAGGCCCCTAGGGGAGCAGTGCTTCTTAGTTAGTGGACCTGGTGGCTCTAGACCACCAGACTCAGAGGAGACCTTGATAACCGGAGCGAGTGGGGCTGGCTCATCAAGTGAGAGGCTTGGGAGTTTGTTAAAGAACCACTTCTGATGGTGGGCTTTTCACAGTTAGCCACAGAGCCTTTTGCCTCTGATTCCATTCTAATGAAACCACATAATTTCATTCTTCTTGGTCATCTACTAAATAAAAATGTTTTCCATAATTGTGGTTGAGGAAATGAAAAATTGTGCAGGGGCTGGGAGGAGGTAGGGCATTCTGTCTTGTATGTTCCAGGTCTACTGCCAAATCCAGTGGTGATTTGAAGGTGTTTTGGAGTGAGGCTAACAAGCTGATGAAATGTGTGCCTGGGTCCCAGGAGTATAACAGTTGTGAAATACTGCCTTTGGGGCAGGGAGGAACTTACTCTGCGAAGAATATGGACAGGGATGTCCCAGGAGTTAGCGTGCTATGTGAAAGAAGCCAAAGTCTTCTATATCTGAGTATCTAATGAAATATTTATCAATTTGGCAACAGCTTGACCATATCTTCATGCCTAAGCTGCCTACATAATTTACTAGGCCCAGTGAAAATGAAAATATGGGCTCTTGCTGGCTGTGGTGGGGCAAGCCTTTAGTCCCTGCACTCAGGAGGCAGAGGCAAGTTCCAGGAGAGCCAGGGCTAAGATATGTCATCAAAGTGTTAACCAGAGTAGACCTTTCTAAGCACAGAGCCTAGTGTAGTCACAGTTACCTACAAAACTGGAGTTACTTGGCATCTTTCCTCAGGGGCTCAGAGTTGATCAGAATGGGCATGTACAAGTGATGAAAACGATAGTTCCTTTTGAACTAGTGAGCTTTGTTGAGCCAGATAGATATTTCCTTTAGTAGGAGGAATCACAAAGTGAGTTCTAAGTGTGGCTTTTAGAATAGGCTTTCCCAGTGTCTACAGAGCAGATCACACAGCAGTAAAAGTTCTAAGACAATGGGAGTTTGTAAAAATAGGTTAAGCAAATTTAGGTGGACTCCTGCTGCCCAACTTCCCAGATCCCATAGCATGCTGTGTGACCTGGCAGGAAGGGACTTGTTTTGGGCCATAAGCCCCGTTACTTTACAGAATACTCCTGGGACTTTAGTATGTAGTAGACTTTAAAGTCTTTCACTAGAGTCTTTTTAGATTAAAAACAAACAAACAAACAAAAAAAAAAAAAAAAAAAAAAAAAAAAATTTTTTAAGACAAATTCTCTGTGTAGCCCGTGTAGGCCTCAAACTTAAAAATCCTTTTGCCTCAGTTTCCCTGAGTGTTAGCATCTCAGGCCTGTATCACCATGCGTGACTCGTGATGGCTTTTGATGTTAAATTCACTGCCTGCTCAGGCAGTTGGATTCACTTACATCATGTGACCCTGAGTCCTTAGTTCCTGTCCACCAAGAACACAGTGTCAGACCTGGAGTGGGGTGAGGGTAAGAGCTAAAGTGTCTTCTCTCATTATGGTAGTAATTATCGTTTGCTACATGCCTGTTCTTTGCATGTATTCATGGGCAGTCTGCTTATCATGGGATAAGTGGCCACACCCCAACTGACAGATGAGGAATTTAAAAACTCCAGCACGACCAGTAATTTGCCCAGGAGAAAGTTGCTAAGAAATGTTGGTGCCACAGTTTGATGTAGTAAGTCCGACCTCACTATTTGCCCTCAGCAGCACGGTACCTTGGGAAATGCTCAAGAATGGTCTTTGAGTTTCATGTCCCATTTATCTCTGTTTTTCCTTCCTAGGGATGCTGTGAAGAAGTGCTTTGCTGTGTGTCTTACATAACGCACTGCCAGTGTGCAGGGAGCACTGTGGATGGAAGCTGGTGGACAGTTCTGTAAATGCCCTCTGAACCTCTCTCTCACAGACACGTGCCTTTACTAGCAGCAGTGTGTTGCTTGCAATTTGGACATTTTTGAGGTTTGCCTGTGGGAGCAGACACAATGTGAGACAACTCTCCTTGTGACTGTTATCCTCTGGGAGGTACTCCACCGAGTTCTCACAGGACAGTCTGTCTAATAGCAGCACATAAACCTCAGGAGGCACTGATTCCCAGGCAGCAGCAGGAAGGTCTAGCAGGGTCTCCAAGAAAACCATTGCTACAGCCCCACACAGCGTCTTCCCTGATGTTTGAGAACAAGTGATTCTGCCTGTCCTAAGACCCCTGGACGCCTGCCCTGGATACATTGTTCCTTTTTCTGGATGGCACCTTCTTGCTGTTCTGAATTCAGCTGACTATGGAATGTATTTATAGTGTTCAATGTGGATTCTTTCTCTTGCCCTCACCTCCTATGTCTTGTCTTGTGACCTTGTGATACTGGTTAATTGAGAGTGAAGTAGTGATCTAAAATGCTATTTCCTTTTGGACGAGAGCCATTTGAAAGTGAAAAATCTTCATGTTCCTTGCTTTGTTTATTTGCCTTCATTATTTATAAATGTTTACTTTCCGTTCTTTGCTGGAGTTGGGATAAGGAAAGTGCATGGAAGACAGATCCCTTGTGGGCCTTCAAGAAGTAGGCATGCCTGCCAAGCAACCTAAATGGTCCAGCATTGACACTCAGCCCACACTGGACATTGGCGGTCAGCCTGTAGGTGGTCATGCTGCAGCCTAGTGCCTAACCACACACAGCGTCCTTGTGTTGGGGATCTTGTCTGGTCCTCATGAGAGCCATGTGAGTTGTCTCACTGCAGTCAAGGACCAGAGCTCAGATTGGTTTCCATATCACCTGGAGCTCCAGCTGTGGCCTGATGCTCAGTCTTCGTTATGACGCTGAGTCTCCTGGCATGGCTCTGCTCAGAGCCTGTGTCACCTCCTGGCCTTTTCTGATTTCAGCATCACTTGTGCTGCCTTCTACCTGCACCCCCATTTTGCTTTTTGGCAGCTTACCTCTGCATCTGGATGGCCACCATCCCATGGTCCCTTTCAGCTGCTCAGTGTGTCCCTGGCGTCATCAGTGCCCTGTCTTGACAGTTTGAGGTCTGGCAGTCTAGGTTTGCCCTTTGCTCTTTGCTCAGGGCCAGCTGTTCCATCCTGACCTCTGTTTTGTCACTGCCAGGCCACAGGAGGTGAGCACTCGTCTCTGCGGTTGTGGCCAGTTGCTGAACTGTGGCTAATGACTCTTTTTCTTCTGAGATGGAGTAGTATGGATAGGCTGATGAGGAATGAAGTGGAGGGTAGCTCAGTCTTTCAGGATTCTTGTCATGCTGTTGAAGGCATCTACAACCTGTCTTCTGTCAGGAAGCAAAATTACATGCTACTCTCTGGCTCTGTGAGGCACATTCATGTCCTAAGAGCCTTGGGAATCGGTTCAGGTCTCAGAAGGGCTCAGGTGTGAGAAGGGCCGTTGGGGAGTTTAAGGGTACCCATGGTTCCTAGCTGACATGAGGGTAGGGTCATTGCTGTAAGCTCCAACTACCTTGTGGTCATGTACTTAAAAGGCTGACCTCTCCACGCCCTTGTCGGTGACAGGGCTTGAGCCCAGGTATCTTTTAAAGATGTTAGCAAGACTGAATAGCATAGCAGTGTAAATGTGGGCTTCGAAAATAAGCAGGTCCAGGTGTGAGCTGTGGTCCAGTCACATGCTGGTTGAGTCCTTGGAAATTACCTAATGTTTGGTTCCTCAGTTTCACTGTTTCCAAATAGTGGGCTGACAAATCCTGCTGGCTTGCTGGAGGATGCCAGTGAAACACAATGTGTCAAGTGCTTGGTGTGCGCACAGCAAGCCGAGTCTCCATGAACTAACTGATGAGTGCTTTCGGTGACAGGATGGGCGCGTGCCCATCAGTTTGTCTAGCATATTTAATTCTGTGTCCATCACTGTAGACTGCCGTGCATTGCCTCACTGAATGCTCACAGTGACTCAGACAACGCACTGCACTGCCTTCATCATCATAAAGTAGTAGTGGCCTCAGAAACTCCAACCAGCAGGGGCATCAGTGAAGAGGCTCTAGACTGAGATCAAGTCTGAATAAAAGCTTTGGCCTAATTCCTACAGCCTGAGGCCGGTTTGCCTCCACAGCTTGAGTCTGGACACATTGAAGCAGCTTTTGGATGACTGTCTTCTAGAATCTTCTAGACTCCCAAATTTTTTTCTTCAGTTGCCTTATCCTTGGTTGTGTCTGACCCTGCTTTTGTTGGACTGTGGAAGGAAGAAAGCCACTTCAAATCTGTGAAAGTTTCCTACCAAGCCAGCAGTAGTGACTAAAAGCAACTTAGTAAGGCCGAAGTGGAGAATTAGCCTCTGACTATGGCTGTTGTCGTTGTCTGTTTTCTTCTCCTCCCCTTCATTCTTCCCCATTCACTGCCCAGTGAGCAGTGCCTCACTGTATTGCCAAGCGATGGAAGCAGTGAGTGACCACTGTAGAGGTAATGTGCTCCTCAGTCAGGCTGTTTCCAGGTGTGGGGACATCAGGCCTGCTGCTGCCTTCCCTGGGGTGCAGTCTGTGGAGTGCTGCACTGAGAACAGCATTATGCCTTCTGGACCAGGAGAGTAGCTTCAGGTGGCCTTGGCTGGTCCTCCCTCTACTTCCTGCTGATTGTTGGGACGCTGTGGGGGTGGGTGCCTGCTCACTGGATTCTGTCTCTCTCACAGTCCTTTTTCACAGACCAAGCTCTAAGGAGCTTTTGTCTCTCCTGCTCCTCTGTATGGCTGCTGCTCAGACCCCAGCTCTAGGCATCTTGTCTTGGGGAAGGGTGAGATACATTCCCAGCTTGGCATTTTCACCATGGAGATGGTCTCAGTGCTTGAGTGTCTGTTACTCTCATGGTGACTTTGTGGATTATGTCTTAATTGCCCCTCCCATCCACATAGTCACTGTAGGCTGAGAGAACAAGAAATGAATTACAAACAAACTGCATTCCACATAAAATTACTTTTTACACTAACTCATTAGAATAAATAATTAGCATCAGGGCAGTATCTGAAACAGAAGTGAAGGGCCACTGGTTTTGGCTTTTGTTGTTGGTATCCTGTGAGTGACAGGTTTGCCATGTACA